>NC_083769.1:21201011-21371011 GCF_963514075.1 Conger conger
TGAGGTGAGAAAAGCCGGAGTGTGTGTGTGTGTGTGTGTGCGCCTCTGGTCACCCCTGGCCCTGGGTCACGGCTGTCTTTGGCCGGGGACAGAGCTCTGCAGAGCCCACCCGGCTGTTTATTTCTGAAAACATCCAGAGAGGTGGTAGTGGGCTGGGATTCCCCTGCCAAACTCACAGAGCGTTCCCTGTAAACATCCCAATCCCACGCAGGCGTTCATCGAACCGATTTGTGTGTTTGCGAGACGGTCCCAAGAGCCTAGAGCGATGCACTTTTTCTTTTCTTTTTTTTTGCAGCCCTAACTGTGTTTTTAATTGATGCAATGCCTCTCCTTCAGAAGGGTGTGTGTGTATGTGTGTGTGTTTGTGTGTGTGTGCGTGTGTGTGTGCGTGTGTGCGTGTGTGCGTGCGTGTGTGCGTGCGTGTGTATGTGCTTGTGTCTGTGTGCGCATGCCTGTGTGTCTGTGTGTGTGTGTGTGTGTACATGTCTGTGTGTGTGTGTGTATGTGTCTGTGTGTGTGTGTGTGTGGGGGGGGGGGGGCAGGGGGGTTATACATCGACATGTTTATTTCTAATTTCATTCCCGTCAGAATTGTAGAGTGGGACCACATGATGAGATTGGAAGAGCCTGAATTTGGCTGAATAATTGAGTTGAGTGAAAAGATAATTAATGGGGAATCAATGGACAAGCAAGAGGGGGGAGGCCGGGGGGGGGGGTTCTGAGGTGGTGGATCCAAGACCTCATCTATGAGCCATGAATGATTTAACAGGAGGAGAGGAGAGGAATAGCAATACAATTACTGTACACAGAGGAGCCAACACCCAGAAAGCTCTCTGACAAAGCCACACTCGTGATGCATTCAGGCACAAGCACAGCGCATCGCCTCCACGTTCTGGAAGAGCGGTGGGCAGTCAGGGCCAGGTATAGAGGTGAGCACATTGCCAAAAATATCCGTCATTTATAAACCCTCATTGTACAGTAAGCCTAGATGGGCTAGAGCATTTCCCCCAAAGAAATCACATGACCAAGTATTGGTTACAGTATATTTAGGAACTTGTTTGTTTTGTTCATTTTACATATTTCAGAATAATTGTAACAAGTGAGAAAGCAGTCAGTGTATTTACACACATGTCTATTTAAAAACATCCTCATGTCCACATCATCGGTTTTTGTAACTAAGTTATTGTGTCATTGCTGTTTGTCGATGACAGGACATTGGTGACAACCAATGGAAGACGTTTTGCCTGAAGATCAGTCGACCAATCGACTGCCGACTCCGCTTCATTTCTTATACGTACTCCGTAATTGGTGGACCTACTAGTTGCCATGCAAAAGGTGATGACAAGTCTGTCCTAAGCTTAGTTCAGTCAAGTCTAAACTTCCCCTCTTGTAATAGGCTGGTGATCTGCCCCTGTAATCTCGATTGTCTCTGGCTCACCTGTCTTGTGTCTCTGTAATTGGTGTCCAGGGAATTGAGATGAGCAATGCTGTCACTTTATTTCTCTCTTATTTATTTGACATATAAACTGGCTGGCTACATGACAGCCTCTTTCTGTCTGTTTGGCACTTTAAATGTCCAAAGCAGCATAACATTTGCAGCTTACCAACATAAATACTTATTTTGAAACAAAGTGAGTTCACTCTTTCATTCACTCTTTTTCACTCCCCACTTCTCATGACGCCTAGTTTTAATTGTGAATTTGTGAATTTACTTTGAAATTTTTCAATTTGTTCTGTATTTTCATTATGAAGTGGTCTAATGTATCTCATATATCTGTCAGACATGGCCAGGTTTGGCGGTGTTTACAGCACATGTATGCCATGGGGGCCTGTGGTCACATAATTACCTCTTGCAAATACTCTTTTTATAAATGTGGATAACTGAATTTGAGAGATTTTTAGTGTTAATGTTCACAAAATTAGCTTTGTTTGAAAACATATATGATTTTGAACAAAACAGTATCGTGATGTGGGATTTGAATCTCCAATTGTCACTGCACTCTCTGCAGGCACACCCTGTAATCCTTGCTTCCTGACTGCTGTGGCTTAAGAACAGTCCGGAAAGGACCCTTAGTCGGTTGGGTAGTTTTGTGTGACAGCGCGCCCCGTCTGTGCGCTCTGCGGTCTGCGGATTAGCTGTTCAGGTCAGAGGACGCTTCATTTGCGTATGGTTTTCGGGTTTGGTGGCAGCTTTAGCTGTGACATGTTCCACTCTCTTGCAAGGTCATCTGCAGACCAGCATATTTAAAATAAAATAAAATAATAATAATAATAATAATAATAATTTGACCATTAAAAAGGAAAAACCGAAAGGCTCAGGTGGAAATGTTACTGGGTTTTGAGCCCGATCATTGGCTGTCAGACGGAAGTCCCAGTGGCCCATCCCTTTGTTTGCGTCTTTGATTGAGAGCCTGAAATCCTTTGGGGGGGGGGGGGGCACCAGTCCAGCTGTTGCATTTGCACCCTTTTGAATTGTTGATCAGCTGTCAGTCACCAGCCCCACCCCACCACAAATGGTGGTGGAAATATCTTAGCGCTGCTTCTTCTTCTGTGGTATTTATGTTTCTACCTCCCTCCATCACATTGAACCATTTCGAACATCATTTTGTTGTTGTTTTTCCAGGATGGTTTTTGCCCATAATAGGGCCTGGGGTTTAATCTTACAATCTTGCAATGATCTCAACTTTGAGGAAGACATTTACATTTTTACTCCACTACAGACCATTTGCCTTACAATATTTAGGTTTATTTTCAGTTGACATATTGTGTAAAGTGTAAAAATTGATGCTTTTATTTTGCTACTCAGAATTAAGTGGCAAAGAAGAGTTTTGTGGTTAAAATGACAAAGGTCTCATTTGTCAGGGAGTCATGCCCATTAGTGGAAAATGTCTGACTTTTTACTGAACAGGCTCCGTGAGCATTACTGTAACTCAGTTAACATACAGCAATGGGGACACACATGTGCAGGTAGCATATACACTTAATAAAGCATATTCCATTTATAATGAAAAAGATTTTCAGAATGAAAGATATATATATTTTTGTTAGCATTATTATTATGTATTTATTATTATTATGCTGTGTATTTCAAAAAGCCAGCGTAGAAAAAAAAGAATGTTTTCGGTGTTAATTCGGTGTTGGCTAGAGATCACACTTTGAATATTGGTCATTAACTTTAACTATTCCATGGCAATACAATGAGAGCCTCTTTAAGAAATAAGTCCAAGTAATAAGTACGTAATCCAAGTCACCATCCCAGTGCTGATTAAAATTGAAACTGGTGCATTTTCACTTCTTTCAGGTTGCAACAAGTTAGCAACATTTCAGCATTCTGGACGACTCCCATTCTCAGTTCTCCTATCTCTGACGTTCGACTGTGTATGAACAGAAAGTGAAAGGGACAGTATTTAAATTGCCACAAACAGACCGTGATGAACAGGTAGATGTGTGCAAGCAGACGACGTATAGTGTGTGTTATGCCGCCACATGCACAAAAACACGGATGCACCCACCCAAGGACTCACACACACTCACACACACACACACAAACACACACACACACACACACACACACTCTTTCATTCCCACGTTCTAACCTGGCCGTTCTTCTTCAGGTCCGCCCACATGCTGGTGCCGTCCCCGCCCCTCATGAGCACGTGGTAGGTGAAGTAGTAGATGCCGGGCAGGGGGCAGGTGAACTTGCCGGTGCTGGGCTCGTAGTAGTTGCCCACGTTAGTGACAACGTCGTCGAACTTGAGCACCTCGTGGCCCTCGTGCTGCTTGCGCAGGCCGGCGTAGAAGGCGATCTTGGGGCTGTAGAAGGAGGGGACGTACCCGCCTGGCCCCGGGCCGGGGGGCCCCCGGGGACCCGGTTTCCCAGGCTCTCCGGGTGGTCCTCGGGGGCCCGGAGGGCCGGGGAGCCCCGGCGCCCCCCTGTACCCTGACTTCCCACGCCTCCCGGTGAGGTCTGGGGGTGCCGGTGACACGGCCGCCAGCTCCTGGCTGCCCTGAGGCGGGGTGTAGGGGTCACACACCATCCTGCAGCTGCCCAGCATCTCGTAGTGGGTCCCGCCCGCACCCCCGGCGCTGCCCCCTTTCGTGGTGTGGACCAAAAGGGGGATGGCGACCAGGAGCACCAGGACCATGGCCACGCCCACAGCCGCCCCGATGACGCGCTTCCTGTGGCTGAGGCGAGAGGCGGCCAGCGTGAGGAAGTCCTCCTCCCCTTTGGACGGAATGGTGCCGGCCAGATTGAACCACCAGGTGGCGTGGGGGGGGGGGGGGTTGAAAATGGGGGGTGTCAGGGGTTTCAGATGAGAGAAGGATGGATCTGGGTTACACTCGAGGGATGAACACACAGAAGGTTCTAGATATGGGAAGAAGGAATAAGAAAGATAAGGGAGATTAAGTGAAGGTCTGAAGATCGAAAAGCCTGAGAAGAGCTGGAAGGGAAATGAAGGAGTGGAGGATGGAAAGAGATTGGGAGAGGTGGAAAGAGGAGCAGAAGAAATAAAAGAAGAGGAAGGGGAAGGGTAGGGAAGGTGGGAGAGGAGCAGCGAGTGAGTGAGTGAGTGAGTGTGAAAGCCCAGTTCAGTGGAGGCTTGGAGTGGTGGACGTGGGTTAGGGAGAGCTTCGCAAATCGAAGAGCTGAAGAGCTCCGATTAAAAACAGCCCTTTTCTGGGGTTTGCACAGCACTGTCCATTTTCTCACACTCCTTTCAGCTCCTGCTCTGCGGCTTTCCTTCTCACTGCCCTGTTTGGTGCTTGTTTTTCCTTTTTCCAGAAAGATATGTGTCCAGTTCTATTCCGGAAACCGCGTCCGTGTTTTTATTGTTTTATTTTTTATCCTGCGGTGTCTTTCCTTCTTTCAGTCCACCCCCCTCGTGTTCACGGCATCCGGTCACTGCTGAGACCAGTCTTGTAGAGCGCAGTTTTTGGATCGTCCAATTGGGAAGTGACCTCTTGACTGAAGCCCTGCCTAGACCGACGGGCTTGACATTATGGGAAATTAATTACTGTCGGTTGAATTAGGCAGTGCTAAAAACCAGCATTATAAAATGACTCCTCTTAGGAGTGCGTCATTGGCTCATTATAAGACCCAAGCTGGAATGTCTTCTTCGAGAACCAGAGTTCATTGGTTCTGTAGTGCTTTGGGCGTGTCCAGTATTACATGGGTGCAAAAGAGCGAAACATTCAGAACAATTTGGTTCCCAAAAACTGGTATTGCTGGTGCCTGGCTCTCTGTACCCTTATTAATTCTTAATTCCCAAGTATTGTGTCCTGACCAACAGCTTGCAAATTTCCCATTATATTTGGGGAAAAATTTTAATCTTTTCAAAATTCAATCTGTGCAGATGAGAAGACTTTCCCTTTGTATATACTTTGTCTTTGGTTTGGAAATGTCCGTGTTCAGGGACAGTCTATGCTTCCATTCAGAATCCTGAATTTCACACCTTTACTTGTCTCTGTCATTCGGCTGAGTGTTTTCTACTGAGAGGAAAAGAAAATGAAATAATTCTTAATCCTGATGGGGTGCAGTTTTTTTTTTTTCAGAAAAAAACCCCCACTATGCACCACATCCAAAATCTGCTTCTACAATTTTATTCAACTCACAAGCTGAATAGAAAATAGTGTACACAACACCTGCAACATTGTATATTATACATTTGAATGAATTGTTTTAATGCATTTATATATGTGGACACTCTTGCACATAAATACACACGGGATTGTTAATTTATTTCTGTGTGTGTGTCTTTGTGTGTGTATGTACTGTATAGACACACAATGCAAACATTTATTTCTGAAATGGTTTAAAACCTCTAAAATGAAAAAGAAAAAAGAAGTAGAAGCAACATGCAAAACTCCTTCTAATTTACAAATTAATAGCATAACAATACTAATAATAACAACAACAATAATCGTTGTAATCATAATAATAATTGCAGTTTTAATTGCAATCAAAAGCATATAGTTAATTTTTAAATGCATATAAACATTGTCTCATTCAGTTGAATGTATTTCGTGTAATAATATTGTGTTTAACTGAGTTAAGAAATTTCTGATCTTAACATACACGTAAGAACACAATATAAAACAGGCACCAATTCGCTTACCTGGTCTCCCTCCTTGTCATTCTGACAGACGAACGAACTGGTTCTCTTAAGTAGAGTCTTGGTCCTATCGCTTTATCCGTGGGTAACGTGTCCCAGCTTTTCGAACAGACTCCCCTTTAAATCTGGTTGAGAGATCGTTTAAACCCGTTCACATATTGATCACCTGCTTGAAGCGATTTGCCACGACACAGGGTTAGGAATGACTGAGGATGACTGCAAGTAGATTACCAAGAACGGAACTCGTCTTCCAGAGTAAAACGTTCAAAAATTAAAACAAACAAAAAACACCTCAGGCGATATGAACCTATCCTTATGGAAAATAGCGTCTCAAAAATATTGTTAACAAAAAAGAGGTTACTTTGAACGAAGATCCAGGAAAGTGAAAATCAGAGGCCGTCTTAGAATGTAACATTTAACTGTTGCTGCCTATTGCTCATCCTTTAATCAATATGAGCTCGGGGGAAAACGCAAAACAGTCACCCCGGCGAAAACATACTTTAGTATACCGATTTAAAGGTATCTTCCGCCCTCCTTTTTAGTTTATTCGAGAGTACTTGGCTTTCACCTCAAAAGATCCGCTTCGCTCAACGAACATATTCTCACTTACACACCTGTGAGATTTCTTTCCGCGATGCTCGCACGCTCAGCGCCCCCACCCCTCCTCCTTGTCATCCGCCCCTAACGCTCTCGCGTTCTCTCTAGCCAACCATAGATTAACACCAAAAACTTTTGTTAAAATGTTTAAACTTTAATTAAAACAAAATTATAACTGGATGTAACACGTAGCTACGGCTAATACTAAAATTACACATTTCAAGCTTGTACTTATTAACTTACACCAATGAATAATGTAATAATAATAATTTCTCCAACCTTCAAATTAACCTATTTTTATTTTCCACACTTGTATTGTAATGGGGAACGGGGAAACAAGCAAAAAATAAAAACCGAAAATGTTGCCTCGTTTAGATAGTCAGAGGGTTGTTTTAGCTTTGACTATCGTTGGCACGAGCCAAGCTGGTGTCAAAGAGCACACAATTGCCGTAAGCTAAGGCGTTGAATGTGGAATGTACTGAGGAAAAGTAGCTTTTAGAGACGGAATACCGCTGAGTCCCAAAGCGCACCAATTAATAAGCGTTCCCTATTCCTTTTCTATAAGGCCAACGTGTGCACTCGGTAAGGGTTTCCTTGTCGCGGGTCAATTAAGTCAAATCAGACACGACATTCTTTAATGAACCCGTGCCCTCATTAACGAATGGTCCAGGCGAGAGCGGATTTTCATTTGGTGCATTCATGAATGTCCTCTGGTCTGCAACGCTGTTCCGATTCATTCCAACCAATCCATGTCGCAAGTGTATCGTTGTCATTATCATGTAAATTCTGTTCTGTCTATGAAATCGTCTTCTGTGGTATAAAAGGCAATGGAAAGCATATTTCAAAAGAAAATGCTTTCTTTTTGGGAAGGATGAGAAGAAACAACGGGAGCATGACAAAGGAAAATAGCTATCCGTAAGAGAGCTGAGGGTTTGAGAAGTGCCAACTGAGCTGTTGTTTGTTTCGCCGCTTTCGAACATCATTAATGAAATATACCCTATTCGTGTAAAACGCGATCCTCTTTCCTTTCTCTCCCTTAGCACACGTAATCTTCTTCTCTGTGGCTCTACAAGTGCTCCTTTATTATCTCATATTTTCACTCTTTTTATCCTCCAATTTATCCTCTCATTTTGTCCCTCTCTCAATCCCCTTGATTGTGGCACTCCACACTGATGTTTTTTTTTTTTGGACTACAACATGAAATATGATTAAAGCAAATGTGGCCTTTTATGTATATGCTTTGAACTACATGGGCCATTTTAATAAACTATTTTAATATCTGCATTCATTACAGAATAGATGCATTTTTGTTCCACATTGTGTAAAGTTGCGCAGAAGGACCAAAGCAGCCAAATACATACTTGCTGACCTCTTTATTAGGTAGACCTCTACACCAGCTAGGCAAATACATAATCAGCAAATAATGTGGCAGCAACTTGATGCATAAAAACATTCAGACATGGTCAAGAGATTCAGTTGTTGTTCAGATCAAACATCAGCATGGGGACTCAATGTGATTAATTGACATTGATTATTAATTTGAGCATGGAATGATTGTTGGTGTCAAATGGGGTATATATTGAATATTTCAGAAACTACTGATCTCCTGTGATTTTCACACTCAAGTTTACAGAGAATGGCATGAAAAACAAAACATCCATTGAGCGGCAATTCTGTGGGCAACAGGACAGAAGAGAATGGCCAGGCTGGTTCAAGCTGATAGGAAGGCAACAGTAACTCAAATAACCACACATTATGAAAGTGGTAAGCAGAAGAGCATCTTTGAACCTGGAAACTGCAGGGGCTACAGCAGTACAAGACCAATACATCTAAAAAATTATATACGCAATAGTCCTTCTTAATAAAGTGGTCACTGAGTGTATTTCTGATACGGTTACTACAGCTACTGTGCAATCTCCTTGCATGCTGACTGACAGGGGCCCTCAAATGTGCTGTAATTGTTCAGGGATGGGGTGGCCTGGGCTGTTGGGGCCCAATTTTAGATCTTTACATGGGGCCCAAATCCCTGGTGGTTCCCCTGCTCTTACACATCTCTCCCTTTGGTGCATGCACTCCTACATGGAGATCACGTCTCATTTTCAGCATGTTCTGGAATACAAAATAGAGATGTTTACTTATCCAGAGGGTATCTTACATAACTTACTTTTTCACATGTCAATTTATACAGCCAGACATATTATAGTAATGCTGCTACCAGTAATAGTAATCATCATCATCATACTGATCATTTTACAGCAAACCGAGGAACTCAACCACACTCACTCTACTGTATACTCCCACCTGAAGTCCTTCCCCTCAGGAATCAGACCCACAGTATTACACTATCTGGACTAATTAAGTCACTGATTAAAGCCTGTAGGCTCCGCCCATTTCTGAGGTTTCTGAAGTGCCACTTCCCCAATCACATCCTTTTCTGTCATGCTATCCACGAGCTGAACGTCTGTCACACAAGGTCGCTAGTAGGTCTCAGTCCTAGCACCCGCCACACTGTGAGTGTGCCATTGTACAGCTACTGCTATGAAGTCTGAGACAATTCAGTGGAATTGGAATTTAAGTGCCTGTTAAAATATTACTGAGCTTATTAATACTGAAATATGCTCATGCCTCCTAGTACTCTCCTTGCCCCCTCTCTTGCTTTCTCACTCTCTATTAAATTCGAAATGCTTTATTGCCATGACATATAATCCAGTACATATCACCAAATTATAGAAATCTGCGAACACAGCACATTGGAATACAATACATAGCATGTAGGATAGTATGTAGACATGTATGTATGTAACTATAATGACATGCAAAACCAAAAGAATTTCACGGGTTACAGAATTAAATCGTCACCTCTTATGTAAGGTATTATTTCGTAGCCATGCTGCAGTGGTCATCCCAGCCCTCTGTGTCTTTGCTGCCTTTGAGGATGTTCGGGGTTGTGTGGTGGTTGAGCTGTTAAGGTTTAAAGGTTGGTGCTGTCCCCAGCCCCACCCCTTCTTTTAGATGGCAAATGTGTTTCTGTAAGAATGCAATTTACTGCCAGGCCTGCATAACCCCTTTAGATTTGTTCCTATAATCCATCTAGTATATTTTGCCACACAAATCATAAACCTCTCTTCTCTCTATCTCAAGGGAGGTGTCTGGTCTGCAAATTTCTTTTCCCCTTTGAATTTGGAAATACAGAGAACAAAGTGGATGCAGGAGGGGGGTTATTGACTGTTAATTTGTTACAGGCCATAATTTAACAAGAACACTTGCTCTGCAAACACAATTGCACGCACGCATCCACATTCATTACAGTATGTCGACTGACAAGGGGAAGGATGCAGTTCAGATTGAAGTTTTTGGAAAGGGAGAGAATGATCCCACGTGCAGGTCAATGAGAAGACTTGTACCACACACGGCTGGTCTGTCACCTCCCCTCCCAAGGGTGCCTCAGATTTGGGGAGTTGGGCTTAATTAGACAGGTCATTTTCTCTAGAGAAGCCAGGACCATTATCAGTTATAAATCTTTGTATCCTTTCCCCTAATTATTGCAGTCCTGTGTCACTCATTATTGCTCCAGAACTCTCTTATGCATTTTCCCTCCTGAGAGAGAGTTTTGAATTCAGGGGCACTGATGTCATACTCTTGTATAAGGTTCCTAAACCAGTTCACATTCAACCATACAGAACAACCACATAAATGGGTAATGAGCAAGCGGTAAGCTCTTTCGGTCCTTGGTGTCTGCTTAGCAAATAATTTAAGATGCAGTGAGTTTCCTTGGAGGTGAAGGGTCACGTGAGGGTCACATGTTAAACTGAGATGGCGGTGAGTAAGGAGGCAGGAAGCACCCCAGAGAGGGGGGGGGGGGGGTGAAGACATAGAGATCCAGCACACCATTGCAGATAACATTACACACACGCTACCATCTCTCATATCTTGCATTCCAGGTGTTCATCAGACCACAAGCTAAAGCCATGAGATTTTTCACTTTTATAAACGGGAAAATAATATGATTTCTTTTTGATGTATAGCATGTCATGTCTAAACACGAGCACTGGACGGCTCGGCATGGCATGTCTATTCCGTACGAGTGCTGCCTTCCAGTTCATTTCTGATTGACAGCGCCACTGATTGGTTAAAATGTAAATGCCATGTCACTTATCCAATAAACACAGTCTCCAAATGAATACCAAATGTTCCTGTATGTGGCGGTATAAAAACGTGTTGCTTTCAGGATAAAAAAAACCTCAATCGTATAAAATGGGAATCGCACCACAATCTGGAAACCAGACAAATATATCTCAGCAGACATTCCTCCACCAGTTTAGGCCACTTTTTGAATTACTTTCATATGGTAAAACTGTTTTGGTGGACCAACCAAAAATGAGGTTTCAAATCGAGTCAGATTTTATAATTAGCATCCTGCTGTGATTAAATGTGTGGCTGAGTTAATCACAAACAAAGCAAACCACATTTCTGTTCAAATCAACTGTGTATTGCCAGTCTTAGTGTTTCTGTGTGGCTGAGCATAGTACTTGATGACCATGTTTTGAGTGTATGATTGGTATGTTTAATAAAGTCTGAGTGCACTAATTTAGTATTTTGTAGCTTGGTGGCTGATTTTGTGAAATGTGCATATATACATGTATATCTTTATGAGTGTGTGTGCGTGCACGTGAGTGTTAATTTGTGTGTGAGAGTGTGTGTGTCTCTGTGCGTGTGAGAAATGCATTGTGTACATGCTTGTGTGTGTGTGTGCGCTTTTATGTGTATGCATGTGTGTGCTTGTGTATTTATACCTATGTATGTGTGTGAGTGTGAGTGAGTGAGTGTGTGTGAGTGTGTGTGTGTATGAGTGTGTGAGTGTGTGTGTGTGTGAGTGAGTGTGTGTGTGTGTGTGTGTGTGAGTGAGTGTGTGTGTAAGTGTGTGTGTGAGTGTGTGTGTGTGTAAGTGTGTGAGTGTGTGTGTGTGTATCTGAGTGTGTGTGTGTGAGTGAGTGAGTGCGTGTGTGAGTGTGAGTGTGTGTGAGTATGTGTGTGTGTGTGAGTGTGTGTGTGTGTGTGTGTGTGTGAGTGTGTGTGTGCTGCAGGTAGTGCTGTTTCATTAGGCTCTGATTATGAGGCCTGATGCAGAGTGACAGAGCCCAGATTGAGTTGCACAGCTGCTCTGATTCTCTCTATTAATAACCCGTGTTCACCACTGCCACCACCGAGAACATTTATTAATCACAATTTGTCATCTGCGTGACGCTCCACCTTCTCCCTCCTTCGCTCTATCTGTCCACTCATCCTGTCTTCAGACCCCAGACATGGACCCGCATACTGAGGGACATCTCCTCCTCTCATTTTTCCCCTTCTCTCCCCACTCTCTCATTCAAACACCGTTTATAACGCTCCAAGGTTAGGCAAAGGCATTTCCCCTCCAGCCATGTTTTACTCTGCATCCCCCACCCCCTGCACTTATAGGTAACCTTTCAGTTTGAATTAGTTGCTGTCTTATTCATAAGCTTATGGGTTATTAAGGAAAGTAGGTAAATATTCATCACACAGTAAGTACAGGAGATAATGACATGGCAGGGAAACCTGTAGAAAAGCAGCTGAGTAACAAAAATCGTTTATATGTTCATACCGGCAGCCCCTATAAAATATGGACAAATTAGCTACAACAATATTTTTTGGATGGGATTCAGTCTTTAGTGCTGTCCCAAGTATGTGCTACTTAGAATATAATATATTTTAATGGACACAAAATGCTGTGTATGCCTCTAAAATAAAAAATAAATAACAACATTTGGTTGAAGTCATCATATAGGTGCAGGAAATGTTGCCCGTTGTATGGGATTCGAGCTTCACTCTTAGTAGCCTCTTTCCTTCACATTACGCTGATTCGTATTTGTCACAGACTTTAACATGCGATGGATACACAGTGGCTATGTTTACAGGACCAACATAACTGATTATGCCAGTATTTTGATTATTCTGTACATTTGGTGATACAAGTAATATGATTCCTCAAATTAATTTTTCCATAATTGCCAATTTTTTCAACACCCACCTAGACCAGCCATGTTTGTTCGCATCTGGGATCTTCGACGTCCATTGACATTTGCAGTTTCAAAAATCAAAAAGATATTGGAGTAGGATGTCTAGATGTACCAAATTTGTTTATGATTGGGTGAAAATCCAGTTGTCTTTTTCGGGTTTTGAATACAGAAATTATGACCTTACACTGATAAAGAAAATCAGATCAAATTGTTTACATGGCTATTTCAATAATCAAAGTATTGCCATAATCAGGGTAAGATCGGAGTATTACTGTGTGTGTAAATGAATTCATTGACAAAGAGGTCATACTATACGTATACTTTTCCATTGTATTTATGATAAGATGCAATATATCCTGTGCATTTGCATTATGTTTAAGGTGAGATACATAATGCATTTCCATTGCGTTTAAGGTGAGATAAATATAAATTTGCATAGTGTTAAACGTGGGACACATACACATTAATTCTGCGCTCCTGTGGCCTTATGGGTAAACACATTGGGAAAGGATTGAATTTCTGCAGGTGTCTCCAAGCACTCTGAAAGCACACTCACTGTATTATTAAACATAAATAAACATTTTCCATTCATGAATAAGTACCTGGAATTAATTCAGGCGTAGCTCATTTCAGCGGCCCTTAAAATATACAGCCCAAACCGTAATGGGAAATATTCGGTCAACAAAAAATTCTGAATTAAAATGAAAGTACGATATCATTGAACAAATAAATAGGCAAAGGCAGATATTTCGAAATGTGTTGATGTTCCCTGCTGATACTGGCAGGTCTCCCACATCAGTTTGAGCACTGTGGTTCCTACACACAAATTAATAATAAATAAATGGCTGGTCTTGATTGATTACCGGCTGAGCCCTGTTAGAAATCCCAGTCAGGTGAGTGTCGTTTCCGTGGCGGCAGATACGGTCTCATTACCGCGGTTACTCCACCCCCTCACCTCCCCCGGGTCTCGAGACCCGGCCCTCCGTTCGTCTCGAACAGTGGCCGGCGTTTTGGGCGTAGGAGGTGTTTTGGGTGTGGGAGGTGGGGTGGGGTGGGGGAGGGGATGGAGCCGATTTTCATGTGCAAATGTCAGTCAGTGCTGTACCCGGCAATCAGAGTGGCGCTCTCTCTGGAGGACGCGCGCGAGGCGCGGAGGGTGAATAATTTAGCAGCTCTGCTCCGTTTGGCGCTGGGGTCAGAACCTTCTAAAGTGATGACAGAAAGCGCTCCCCCTGCACCCAGCCTCCGCCGCCAGTCTTATTATTATATTACATCTATATTACATCCCACAGCCCCGCGCATAGAGGAGCCTGAGAGCCAAATATCATTTAACACACGCACACAAATAAATAAATAAATAAGCGCAATGATATTTACAAATGGCTCCCGCCTCTCCTACTGTGTGCTTATGGTAATCCTGGGCACACGCATGCACACGCACATACATGCACACGCACATATGCACACAAATGTACACAAACAAACACATACACACATACACACACACATGGAAATATACACACATAACACACACATGAACACAAATGTACACAAACAAACACATACACACGCATGCAAACATACACACACATAACACACGCACGCACGCAAATGTACACAAACACATACACACATGCAAACATACACATAACACACACATGCAAACATACGCACACAGGTACACAAGTACATACACACAGATACAAACAAACATGTTCACACATACACACGCACATACATGCACAGATTTCTACTGCTGCTGATGCGTTGTGTGTTCAGACAGGCTCTTCTGCATACCACTGTTGTAGTCATTTGCTTTACTGTCACCTTCCTGTCAGCTTTGACCAATCATGCCCTTCTCCTCTGACCCCTCTGATTAACAATGTGTTTCTGTCTGCAGAACTGCTGCTCACTGGATTTTCTTTGTTTTTTTGCACCATTCTTTGCACACTCTAGTGTATGTGAAAGCAGTTTCTGAGATACTCAAACCACCTTGTCTGCCACCAACAATCATTCCACGGTCAAACTTAGAACTTAACTTAGATCACATTTTTTCCCCGTTCTGATGGTTGATGCGAACATTAACTGCAGTTCCTGACCCGTATTTACATGATTGTATACATTGCACTGCTGAAATAAAGTAAAAATGTTCCTAATAAAGTGCTCGGTGAGTGAACATGCTCACACATACACATTGTCACACAGATATACATGCTCACACATGCACACAGCCACTTGCATGAGGGGAGAGGTGTTGAGAAGTGGACAAAAGAAAAAAAGTAGTGTGAAAGATCCTTTCTCGGAATGACAGGGGTAAAAGAAAGAGGGAGAGAGGGATCGATTTCTCTCTAGCAAAACAGACAGTTCTCCATCTCTCTCTCACACACGCTGAGACACTACCTCATTCTGCAAGAGCAGACTATTTCTCTTCCAAACTTCAGTGGTGACAAGAACATGAGATGGAGACATTGAGTGCCATACACAAGCACACACACGTGCTAAGTCCCACACGCTTGTCCTAACACACACACACCAGCACACACATGCACACCAACACATGTACAACACCCACCTAGACCAATAGACAAAGACCTGACACATGGCTGCAGATGTACATACACACAACACAGTTGCACACACACACACACACAAAGTATTCAGTCTTCATCGGTTCATGATAATGGTCATGGCACCCATGAGGACTAATGACTCATTTTTTATCAGTGGCTCAAAGGAGTCATTTCTAAGATGGAATATACATGTATATGTGTCCATCTGTGTCGTACTGACACTAATCTATCAGTCTTTCCCATCATTCTCTCCTGGGCCCTGCCCGCTTTTTATTAAAGAAGGCTTTGAATACAATTACATATTCATTTCTTCCTCCGCTTTCCTCTCCTTCTCTCTCTCCCCCCACTCCATCTCTTTCTCTGTTTTGGGTTGTATGCTCTGATATGT
Organism: Conger conger; assembly: GCF_963514075.1. Classification (NCBI taxonomy): domain Eukaryota; kingdom Metazoa; phylum Chordata; class Actinopteri; order Anguilliformes; family Congridae; genus Conger; species Conger conger. The sequence goes on from NC_083769.1 coordinate 21,216,717, forward strand.
GAAGTGATTTTATTTTTCCTCTGCAAACCTCAGCTGTATTTATTCTCTTTATTATCTAACCATAAGCGCACTGTATGTAAGTGCTATTCATTCTACTTACAGTTTTGCCAATTGCTTACTTGACAAAAAACAGGTATTGTCGACATAATGAAAACCTAAAGCAAGTAAGCTATTTCTGGTGAACTATAAGAACATTTAACTTGTTTTCAAATACACTTCCTGCAACAAGCACTATCACACCTGTTTCTGTTGAGATTATTTGGATTAAATGCTTAAATTATGTGTGTAGGCCTTTTTTTTAAATTACTGTCAGTATAGCCATTTCCTAAATATGGGGCAAAACTTTAAAGGGTAAACACGTCCAATGACATCACTCAAACTCCACCCTTTAACGCAGAGACTGGTTCATGGGCAGCCACCCATCCAGGCGATCACACGACACTCCCAGGAAAATACGATAACATTAGCATACAAATATCACGTAACCTAACTTGGCTAGACTGAGTGATATGGTGGACAGCTCTGACTTTGCCGATTTACAGAACAAGCTTTTTGATTTTGAAGAAATACCACCTTACCGTTTTGAACCGGGATTTACAGAGGAAGAATTGTTTGAGCGAGAGAGACAGACAGAGGAGGACGAGGCAGACGAAGCTAACTGAGAGCAGAGAAGTGGGAACAAAAATTAGTGTCAGTGTGGAAACTGTGAACCCATGCCTACCGAGACGGAGAGAGCCATTAATGCCATGAATGGGATCGAGGGCAACGGCTATCCATACTTTGTAGTATAGAAGATAATGTCCCCACCCACCAGGACCAACTGGGTGGTGTTGGAATTACTTACTTTAAGATTTGTCCTCTACACATGCTCCGTCAAATTGTTTGGAATGGTAAAATAAAGTTCTAGGCTATTGGTTTTCTTAATTCCTTACACTGATGTGATTTCATTTATAGTATGGATTTTTGTGCCCCTTCAACAAAATCTGTGCATGATGCCCCTGCTAACCAATATTAGAAAGGTATACTAATTATGTTTACAGTACTGTGCAAAAGTCTTAGGCACAGTAGGTTTTCTCCTTTAGTGTGTCAGTACAAAAGAGCAAATTTGAGATTTCCAAACATTTGTTTTCCAAAAAATGTTATGTTACTGTGATATTTTTGCATTTTGCCAAATAAATAAATAGTCAGATAAAACCTGAAGGTCTGTGATTAGCCAGAGGCAAGTGAGACAGCCAAAGTCTGCAGAAGATATGTTTCGTACAGCATACCTGCAGCTTTCCGTATTGAACCGCAAGACAGTGTACCTAAGAGAACTGATGCTATTTTAAAGACAAAGGGTGGTCACAACAAATATTAATTTGATTTAGTTTTGAACCTCATTGTACTTTATAGTATTTGTTTATATATTTAAAATGGTTCATTTTATTATTTTTGTAAGCATCATTGTTTTACAGACACTTTGCACAGTACTGTATCTATGCAATGGGCTTCAGAATTATTGGCAAACTTAATAAAAATGAAGATAAAAGGCTGCATATAATAAACAACACAGATAAACAATCTATATGCTATGTTCAAACATACGGGATAACTATATACTTATATTTAAATACATTTCCTTTTTATTTAAATGTTTTTTATTCAATAATCCATAACCATAGGTGTCAAAACTATTGGCACCCCAAACGATTGTTGTAAATAAAATCAAAAAATGTTAAATGTTAATTAATTTAGTTAATCAAAAGAAATATCTTGTGTCGTTACATCACTTCCTATTTCACTAGCATATAAATATGAGATAAAAATCATGACAAAGTCTCTTTGTCATCCATAAGCATGGGAGAAGCTGTCAATTCAAGAAAAGCTGTCAATTCAAGAAAGATGTCAGGTAATGTGTACAAAAAATACATAAATGGTTGAACATACCACTTTGCACTGTAAGGGCAATAATAAAAAAAATGATAATGTAAAACACAAGAAATGGTTGCAGACTTGCCATGAAGAGGACACAAGTGCTCCTTGTCCGCACGGACAGTGAGGAAGATGATGAGGGAGGCCATAAAAAGCCCAAGGATCACAGTTCAAGAATTGCAGAGCACATGAACAAAACCTAGAGCCAAAATGACTGGAATTATCACTGAAAGAGAATGCTGTGGTCAGATGAGACCAAAATGAATGTTTTGACCATATACACCATCAACATGTTTGGCAACAAAAAGAGAAATGCATACAAGGAGAAGGGTCTCATAACGACTGATATGGAGGTGGCTCATTGATCTTTTGGAGATGTTTTGCTGCCAGTGATCCAGGGGCACTATTTAAGATCAGTGGCACAATGAATTCAGGAAAGTACCAGGGAATTTTGGCAGAAAAGCTGGCTGTCTCAAGGAAACTGAGACTTGGTCATAGGTAGATTGTCCTGGTGGACAATGACTCCAAGCACACATCAAAATCCACACAAAAATGGTGTTGTAGTAAAGTAAAAACAACAACCATGTTGTGCAATGGTCATCTCAGTCACTGAAGTAAAAACAACAGCCATGTTGTGCAATGGTCGTCTCATGGTTTACATTTACATTTTAGTCATTTGGCAGACGCTTTTAATCCAAAGCGACTTACAAGTGCATAGGTTCTACCACAAGTCAAAGCATCACATCCAGAACTAGAAAAATACACCTGGACTGCTGTTCTAAACATATAGTCGTCATCATAAGTGCAATTTTTTTTTTTTTTTTTTTTTTTTTTTTTTTTGGGGGGGGTTAGACAGGGATAGGGGTATCAGAGGGGGGGGGCGGGGTAAATCAGGAGGGGGGACTAAGGTAGAGTTTGAAGAGGTGTGTTTTGAGTCTGCGTCGAAATAGGGGGAGGGATTCTGCTGTCCTGACAGTGGTAGGCAAGTCATTCCACCACTGAGGAACCAGAACGGAAAACAGGCGTGAACGTGCAGCTCGACCGCCAGGTGCCCGTAGAGAGGGAATCGTAAGGCGACCAGAGCTGGCAGACCGGAGTGGTCTAGCTGGGGAGTAGGGAGTGATCAGGGATTGTATGTAATGTGGGGCAGTCCCCTTAGCAGCCTGAAATGCCAACACTAGGGCCTTGAATCGGATGCGTGCGGCAATAGGAAGCCAGTGGAGGCCAATGAGAAGCGGAAGTGAAGTAAAGTAAAAACAACAGCCATGTTGTGCAATGGTCATCTTATGGTGAAGTAAGGTGAAGTACAAACAACAGCCATGTTGTGCAATGGTCATCTCATGGTGAAGTAAAAACAACAACCATGTTGTGCAATGGTCATCTCATGGTGAAGTAAAAACAACAACCATGTTGTGCAATGGTCATCTCATGGTGAAGTAAAAACAACAGCCATGTTGTGCAATGGTCATCTCATGGTGAAGTAAAAACAACAGCCATGTTGTGCAATGGTCATCTCATGGTGAAGTAAAAACAACAGCCATGTTGTGCAATGGTCATCTTATGGTGAAGTAAGAACGACAACCATGTTTTGCAATGCTCATCTCATGGTGAAGTAAGGTGAAGTAAAACAACAGCCATGTTGTGCAATGGTCACCTCAGTCACTGAAGTAAAAATAACAATAATCCATAATGGTCATCTTATGGTGAAGTAAGAACAACAACCATGTTGTGCAATGGTCATCTCAGTCACTGAAGTAAAAACAACAGGCATGTTGTGCAATGGTCATCTCAGTCACTGAAATAAAAACAACAACCATGTTGTGCAATGGTCATCTCAGTCACTGAAGTAAAAATAACAACCATGTTGTCCAATGGTCATCTCAGTCACTGAAGTAAAAATAACGACCACGTTGTGCAATGGTCATCTCATGGTGAAGTAAAAACAACAACCATGTTGTGCAATGGTCATCTCATGGTGAAGTAAAAACAACAACCATGTTGTGCAATGGTCACCTCATTCACTGAAGTAAAAACAACAACCATGTTGTGCAATGGTCATCTCAGTCACTGAAGTAAAAACAACAACCATGTTGTGCAATGGTCATCTCACAGTGAAGTAAAAACAACAACCATGTTGTGCAATGGTAATCTCATGGTGAAGTAAAAACAACAACCATGTTGTGCAATGGTCATCTCATGGTGATGTAAAAACAACAGCCATGTTGTGCAATGGTCATCTCATGGTGAAGTAAAAACAACAGCCATGTTGTGCAATGGTCATCTTATGGTGAAGTAAGAACAACAACCATATTGTGCAATGGTCATCTCATGGTGAAGTAAAAACAACAGCCATGTTGTGCAATGGTCATCTTATGGTGAAGTCAGGTGAAGTACAAACAACAGCCATGTTGTGCAATGGTCAGCTCAGTCAGTGAAGTAAAAACAACAACCATGTTGTGCAATCGTCATCTCAGTCACTGAAGTAAAAACAACAACCATGTTGCGCAATGGTCATCTCAGTCACTGAAGTAAAAACAACCATGTTGTGCAATGGTCATCTCATGGTGAAGTAAAAACAACAGCCATGTTGTGCAATGGTCATGTTATGGTGAAGTAAAAACAACAGCCATGTTGTGCAATGGTCATCTTATGGTGAAGTAAGAACAACAACCATGTTGTGCAATGGTCATCTTATGGTGAAGTAAGGTGTCGTAAAAACAACAGCCATGTTGTGCAATGGTCACCTCAGTCACTGAAGTAAAAACAACAACCATGTTGTGCAATGGTCATGTTATGGTGAAGTAAGAACAACAACCATGTTGTGCAATGGTCATGTTATGGTGAAGTAAGAACAACAACCATGTTGTGCAATGGTCATCTCATGGTGAAGTAAAAACAACAACCATGTTGTGCAATGGTCATCTCATGGTGAAGTAAAAACAACAGCCATGTTGTGCAATGGTCATCTCATGGTGAAGTAAAAACAACAGCCATGTCGTGCAATGGTCATCTTATGGTGAAGTAAGAACAACAGCCATGTTGTGCAATGGTCACCTCAGTCAGTGAAGTGAAAACAACAACCATGTTGTGCATCTCATGGTAAAGTAAAAACAACAACCATGTTGTGCAATGGTCATCTCATGGTGAAGTAAAAACAACAGCCATGTTGTGCAATGGTCATCTTATGGTGAAGTCAGGTGAAGTACAAACAACAGCCATGTTGTGCAATGGTCAGCTCAGTCAGTGAAGTAAAAACAACAACCATGTTGTGCAATCGTCATCTCAGTCACTGAAGTAAAAACAACAACCATGTTGCGCAATGGTCATCTCAGTCACTGAAGTAAAAACAACCATGTTCTGCAATGGTCATCTCATGGTGAAGTAAAAACAACAGCCATGTTGTGCAATGGTCATGTTATGGTGAAGTAAGAACAACAACCATGTTGTGCAATGGTCATCTCATGGTGAAGTAAAAACAACAACCATGTTGTGCAATGGTCATCTCATGGTGAAGTAAAAACAACAGCCATGTTGTGCAATGGTCATCTTATGGTGAAGTCAGGTGAAGTACAAACAACAGCCATGTTGTGCAATGGTCAGCTCAGTCAGTGAAGTAAAAACAACAACCATGTTGTGCAATCGTCATCTCAGTCACTGAAGTAAAAACAACAACCATGTTGCGCAATGGTCATCTCAGTCACTGAAGTAAAAACAACCATGTTGTGCAATGGTCATCTCATGGTGAAGTAAAAACAACAGCCATGTTGTGCAATGGTCATGTTATGGTGAAGTAAGAACAACAACCATGTTGTGCAATGGTCATCTCTTGGTGAAGTAAAAACAACAGCCATGTTGTGCAATGGTCCTCTCATGGTGAAGTAAAAACAACAGCCATGTTGTGCAATGGTCATCTTATGGTGAAGTAAGAACAACAACCATGTTGTGCAATGGTCATCTTATGGTGAAGTAAGGTGTCGTAAAAACAACAGCCATGTTGTGCAATGGTCACCTCAGTCACTGAAGTAAAAACAACAACCATGTTGTGCAATGGTCATCTTAGTCACTGAAGTAAAAACAACAACCATGTTGTGCAATGGCCATCTCAGTCACTGAAGTAAAAACAACAACCATGTTGTGCAATGGTAATCTCATGGTGAAGTAAAAACAACCACCATGTTGTGCAATGATCATCTCATGGTGAAGTAAAAACAACAACCATGTTGTGCAATGGTCATCTTATGGTGAAGTAAGGTGTCGTAAAAACAACAGCCATGTTGTGCAATGGTCACCTCAGTCACTGAAGTAAAAACAACAACCATGTTGTGCAATGGTCATCTTAGTCACTGAAGTAAAAACAACAACCATGTTGTGCAATCGTCATCTCAGTCACTGAAGTAAAAACAACAACCATGTTGCGCAATGGTCATCTCAGTCACTGAAGTAAAAACAACCATGTTGTGCAATGGTCATCTCATGGTGAAGTAAAAACAACAGCCATGTTGTGCAATGGTCATGTTATGGTGAAGTAAAAACAACAGCCATGTTGTGCAATGGTCATCTTATGGTGAAGTAAGAACAACAACCATGTTGTGCAATGGTCATCTTATGGTGAAGTAAGGTGTCGTAAAAACAACAGCCATGTTGTGCAATGGTCACCTCAGTCACTGAAGTAAAAACAACAACCATGTTGTGCAATGGTCATCTCATGGTGAAGTAAAAACAACAACCATGTTGTGCAATGGTCATCTCATGGTGAAGTAAAAACAACAGCCATGTTGTGCAATGGTCATCTCATGGTGAAGTAAAAACAACAGCCATGTCGTGCAATGGTCATCTTATGGTGAAGTAAGAACAACAGCCATGTTGTGCAATGGTCACCTCAGTCAGTGAAGTGAAAACAACAACCATGTTGTGCATCTCATGGTAAAGTAAAAACAACAACCATGTTGTGCAATGGTCATCTCATGGTGAAGTAAAAACAACAGCCATGTTGTGCAATGGTCATCTTATGGTGAAGTCAGGTGAAGTACAAACAACAGCCATGTTGTGCAATGGTCAGCTCAGTCAGTGAAGTAAAAACAACAACCATGTTGTGCAATCGTCATCTCAGTCACTGAAGTAAAAACAACAACCATGTTGCGCAATGGTCATCTCAGTCACTGAAGTAAAAACAACCATGTTCTGCAATGGTCATCTCATGGTGAAGTAAAAACAACAGCCATGTTGTGCAATGGTCATGTTATGGTGAAGTAAGAACAACAACCATGTTGTGCAATGGTCATCTCATGGTGAAGTAAAAACAACAACCATGTTGTGCAATGGTCATCTCATGGTGAAGTAAAAACAACAGCCATGTTGTGCAATGGTCATCTTATGGTGAAGTCAGGTGAAGTACAAACAACAGCCATGTTGTGCAATGGTCAGCTCAGTCAGTGAAGTAAAAACAACAACCATGTTGTGCAATCGTCATCTCAGTCACTGAAGTAAAAACAACAACCATGTTGCGCAATGGTCATCTCAGTCACTGAAGTAAAAACAACCATGTTGTGCAATGGTCATCTCATGGTGAAGTAAAAACAACAGCCATGTTGTGCAATGGTCATGTTATGGTGAAGTAAGAACAACAACCATGTTGTGCAATGGTCATCTCTTGGTGAAGTAAAAACAACAGCCATGTTGTGCAATGGTCCTCTCATGGTGAAGTAAAAACAACAGCCATGTTGTGCAATGGTCATCTTATGGTGAAGTAAGAACAACAACCATGTTGTGCAATGGTCATCTCATGGTGAAGTAAGGTGTCGTAAAAACAACACCCATGTTGTGCAATGATCACCTCAGTCACTCAAGTGAAAACAACAACCATGTTGTGCAATGGTCATCTTAGTCACTGAAGCAAAAACAACAACCATGTTGTGCAATGGTCATCTCAGTCACTGAAGTAAAAACAACAGCCATGTTGTGCAATGGCCATCTCAGTCACTGAAGTAAAAACAACAACCATGTTGTGCAATGGTCATCTCAGTCATTGAAATTAAAACAACAACCATGTTGTGCAATGGTCATCTCAGTCACTGAAGTAAAAACAACAGCCATGTTGTGCAATGGTCATCTCATGGTGAAGTAAAAACAACAGCCATGTTGTGCAATGGTCATCTCATGGTGAAGTAAAAACAACAGCCATGTTGTGCAATGGTCATCTCATGGTGAAGTAAAAACAACAGCCATGTTGTGCAATGGTCACCTCAGTCACTGAAGTAAAAACAACAACCATGTTGTGCAATGGTCACCTCAGTCACTGAAGTAAAAACAACAACCATGTTGTGCAATGGTCATCTCAGTCACTTAAATTCCATCAAAAGCCTGTGATCTGAACTGAAGAAGGGGGGGGGGGTCCACAAGTGCAAACCAAAGGATATAAATGATTCTGAAATGTTCTGCATGGAGGAATTGTCGAATTATCAGAAAAGTTTCATGGCTGTCATCTTTGCCAGAAGTGTGTGAATAAAGTATTAAACCAAGGGTGCCAATAATTCTGAAATCTGTTTTTTGGGAAGAAGTTTGAAAAAAGCATTGGTTGATTTTATTGAATCATTAATAAAGCACACTACTTCACAGATGTTGGGAAAAAAGTTAACATCAATAACTAAAACATTTTTTAGTTTACAGTATTGTTTGCACATATTTATTAAGGGTGCCAATAATTCTGGGGACCACTGTACTTACATTTACGAGAGACACTGGCTGTCAGATTGTAAATGAGTTCTCTTGTTCCAGAGGGCTCCCAATCTTTGAAGTATTGGCACTGTCTACAATTCCACAGGGGCATATCAATCTCAATATAGCCTTTGGTTGAGTGATTGGATGACACATATCGGCTATTGATTGGCGTGGCTGATCACTGCCTGCAGGGTGCCCTGGCCTCCGGGCAGCAGGAGGTAGGAGCCTGAAGCAAGGCTTACTGATGACAGGCAACCTGAGTTACTCAATTCCAATCAGCCTGTAATGGCTACTGATGAGATTTTAGGGGCATCCCAATCATCGCCCTTTATGTGCGAGTCGGCGTGTAAGTGTGTGTGTGTGTGTGTCTATGCGTGAATGTGTGTCGTACCTGCACGTAATGGTTTGGTGTGCGTTGTCCTTTCCAAGCCTCTTTGTAAGGTTGGATATTTCTGGAATATGCTTCTGTATGTGTCGATTTGAGTGTGGATGCGTTTGTGTTTACCTGCGGAGCAAACCCTGCATTTCAATCACCGTTCACTTTTTTAAATAAATAAATTCCTCCCTCTGTCAGACAGAGGGCAGTGTTTGACCTCGCTGTCCTCTCCTGGGAAACTTCTGTCATTCCTGATCAACCTGTCACCTTCCCCCTGTTTCTTTCCCCTTCCCTCCCCTCTTTCTCTCACCCCATTCTTCCCTCTCTATTTTCCCAATCCTCTGTTCTTTTCCATCTCTCACCGACCCACAGGTTGCCTCCCTTTGCTACTATTTCTCTTCACTTCCCTTCGCCATCTCCCTCTTTATGACTCAACACGTTTCATTCACAAAAGCCCCCCCTAAAAACCCTTAAAAATCAACAGTTGGGGGATTTAAAATGGAAGTAGCGGAAAGAGACAGAACGAGTAAAGGAGAGGCAAAATGAAAATGTTTGTGGCCTCAGCATGGTGTTGTTCTGGAGAAGGAGGGAGAGAAAGCGGCAGAGAGTGCGACGTGAAGGATTTTTCTTAAATTATTGGAAGCGATTATCGGGTGACTTATGGTTTGTCGCTGTCAGGGCTTTAACGATAAATTGTGGCGACCTAAGAATTACACTTTCTCCCTTTCCCTCTGTCTATCTATCTCCCCTCCCCATACTCTCGCTCTCTCTCCGCTTCTCTCTCTGTATTATAATGAGATCTCCCTGGTCACACATTTAATTCATGCCCCTACTGTCAAAATAAATGTCTCCATGTCTGTTCTTTAAAAAATAACAGTCTGTATGTCTGTCAGATTGCTTCTTTTCCCGTCTGGTGAGAGCTGTCTGTCTGTCAGTTTTTCTGACCCAGAGAACCCGCTGACTTTGTTGGAGGGCAAACACACACTGAATGACTATTCACTGAATTCAAACAACAGCACCTATTCATCCTAGAAGAATCACACACATAGCCTACTGGACCCAACATAGCCTGAATGGAACAGTATTCCCATGTTCTCATGTTATTACACTCTTATTACTGAAAGCAGAGAAAATTACAGGCTAGGCACTTCACTTCCAGCATATCGATGAGTTACTACCTGTTTGGAAATGAAACTGTGAAGCTAACAGACCTGGGTTAATTATTTAATTGTTTTGAATTCAAAAGTGCCCCTCCGAGGAATCGCCACCTTAACGTGGTGGAGGGGTTTGTGTGTCCCGGTGATCCTGGGAGCTAGGTTGTCGGGGGCACTGTTAGCCCCCAGTAGGGTCTCCCAAGGCAAATTGGTCCCGGGGGAGGGGCCGGACTAAGAGCGATTCAAAGACTCCCATGATACGGCCACACAACGACTCAGTTACCTCGCCCGGAAAAGGGAAACCGGGGCCCCCTGCTGGAGCCAGACCCGGGAGGGGAGCTTGTCGGCGAGCGTCTGGTGGCTGGGCCTTATCCCATGGGGCCCGGCCGGGCACAGCCCGAACTGGTCACGTGGGGTCGCCGCCCTGTGGGCTCACCACCTGTAGGGGTCGGCATCGGAGTCGGGTGCTTTGTCCAACAGGCAGTAGGCAAAGGCGGGGATCCGGGCGTGCTGATCCTCGGCGTCGCAGACTGGTTCTGGGGACGTGGAACGTCACCTCTCTGGTGGGGAAGGAACCGGAGCTAGTGCGGGAGGCGGAGCGGTACCAACTAGATATAGTTGGGCTCACCTCCACGCACAGTACTGGTTCCGGAACCAAACTCCTGGAGAGGGGCTGGACTCTGTTCTTTTCTGGAGTGAGAGGCGCCGGGCGGGTGTGGGGATACTCACAAGCAACCGGCTAAGCACGACTGTGTTGGAGTTCCACCCGGGGAACGAGAGGGTCGCCTCTCTGCGACTACGTGTCGCTGGGGGGAAGGCTCTGACTGTCATTTGTGCTTATGCACCAAATGGCAGTTCAGAGTATCCGGCCTTCTTGGAGTCACTGGGCAGCATCCTGGAAACTCCATAGTTCTGCTGGGCGACTTCAACGCTCACGTGGGCAATGACGGAGAAACCTGGAGGGGGGTGATTGGGAGGAACGGCCTGCCTGATCTGAACCCAAGCGGTGTTTTGTTATTGGACTTCTGTGCTGGTCATGGATTGTCGATAACAAACACCATGTTCGAGCATAGGGTAGCTCATAAGTGTACTTGGTACCAGAGCACCTTAGGCCAAAGATCGATGATCGACTTTGTGGTCGTATCATCAGACCTGCGGCTGTATGTCTTGGACACTCGGGTGAAGAGAGGAGCAGAGCTGTCAACTGATCACCACCTGGTGGTGAGTTGGATCAAGTGGCCGGGGAGGCTCCCGGACAGACCCGGTAAACCCAAACGTGTAGTGAGGGTGAACTGGGAACATCTGGCGGAGGCCCCTGTTCGTGAGGGTCTTCAACTCCCACCTCCGGAAGAACTTCTCACGCATCCCGGGGGAAGCTGGGGACATGGAGTCCGAGTGGGCCATGTTCAAAGCCTCCATTGCAGAGGCGGCAAGCAGGAGCTGTGGCCAGAAGGTCATCGGTGCCTGTCGGGGCGGCAACCCAAGAACCCGCTGGTGGACACCAGCGGTGAGGGAGGCCGTCAAGCTGAAGAAGGAGGCCTTTCGGGCTTGGCTGGCCCGGGGGTCCCCTGAAGCAGCAGACAGGTACCGGCTGGCCAGAAGGGCTGTGGCTTCGGCAGTCGCTGAAGCAAAAACCCGGGTATGGGAGGAGTTCGGGGAGGCTATGGAGAAGGACTTTCGGTTGGCCTCGAGGAAGTTCTGGCAAACCATCCGACGACTCAGAAAGGGAAAGCAGGGCTTGTCTCAGGCTGTTTTCAGCAGGGGAGGAGAACTGCTGACCCGGACTGGGAATATTGTCGGGCGGTGGACAGAGCACTTCGAGGAGCTCCTGAACCCAAACAACACGTCCTCTGTGGAAGAGGCAGAGCCTGAAGACTCGGGGGAATCTGCACCTATATCCCTGGTGGAAGTTGCTGAGGTAGTCAAAAAGCTCCTCAGTGGCAAGTCGCCGGGTGTAGATGAGATTTGCCCTGAGATGCTGAAGGCTCTGGACATTGTTGGGCTGTCTTGGCTGACACGCCTCTTCAGTGTCGCGTGGAGGTCGGGGACAGTACCTGTAGAGTGGCAGACCGGGGTGGTGGTCCCCATTTTCAAGAAGGGGGACCGGAGGGTGTTCTCCAATTACCAGGGTATCACACTCCTCAGCCTCCCTGGGAAAGCTTACGGTGGAAAGGAGGCTCCGACCGACGATTCAGGAGGAGCAATGTGGCTTCCGTCCTGGCCGTGGAACGGTGGACCAGCTTGGCAGGGTTGCTGGCGGGGTCATGGGAGTTTGCCCAGCCAGTCCACATGTGCTTTGTGGACTTGGAGAAGGCTTTCGACCATGTCCCCCGGGGAACCCTGTGGGGTGTACTGCAGGAGTATGGGGTACCGGGGCCGTTGTGACGAGCCATCAGGTCCCTGTATAACCAAAGTGAGAGCTGTGTCCACATTCTCGGCACAAAGTCAAGCACGTTTCCGGTGGGTGTTGGACTCCGCCAAGGTTGCCCCTTGTCACTGGTCCTGTTTGTGGTGTTCATGGACAGGATCTCAAGGCGCAGCCGAGGTGAGGAGAGTCTCCGGTTCGCATCTCTGCTTTTTGCGGATGATGTGGTTCTGCTGGCTTCATCGGACCGTGACCTTCAGCACGCACTGGAGCGGTTTGCAGCCGAGTGTGAAGCGGCCGGGATGAGAGTCAGCACCTCCAAGTCCGAGGCCATGGTTCTCTGCCGGAAAACGGTGGATTGCTCCCTCCGGGTTGGGAACGAGTCTTTGCCCCAAGTGAAGGAGTTCAAGTATCTTGGGGTCTTGTTCACGAGTGAGGGTAGAAGGGAGCGTGAGATCGACAGGCGGATCGGTGCAGCGTCAGCAGTAATGCGGGCGTTGCACCGGACCGTTGTGGTGAAGAGGGAGCTGAGCCGGAAGGCGAAGCTCTCGATTTACTGGTCGATCTACGTCCCAACCCTCACCTATGGTCACGAGCTTTGGGTAGTGACTGAAAGAACGAGATCGCGTATACAAGCGGCCAAAATGAGCTTCCTCCGTAGGGTGGCCGGGCTCAGCCTTAGAGATAGGGTGAGGAGCTCGGACATCCGGAGGGAGCTCGGAGTAGAGCCGCTGCTCTTTCGCGTCGAAAGGAGCCAATTGAGGTGGTTCGGGCATCTGATCAGGATGCCTCCCGGGCGCCTCCCTTTGGAGGTTTTCCGGGCTCGTCCAACTGGGCGGAGACCCCGAGGGAGACCCAGAGCCCGTTGGAGAGATTATATATCTCTCCTGGCCAGAGAACGCCTCGGGATCCCCCAGGAGGAGCTAGAATGCGTTGCTGGGGAGAGGGACGCCTGGAATACCCGGCTTTGCCTACTGTCCCCGCGACTCGACTCCGGATAAGCGGGTGATGATGGATGGATGGATGGATGGATGAATTCAAATAATTTTTTACACTTTACTGGGCTTGCCAGGTGTATTGGAACCAATTAAATGCACTCAAAAAGTGCAAACCCCGCCTTCTCGTCCTCCTGGTTGGCTCAATCACACCAGGCAAGATCAATCGAACACCGAAAAGCATTTGAATCCAAAATAGTTACGTAATTGGCCCAGGTCTGGATGCTAAAGAACAACAATGCTGTTTCTCAATACCCCCCCAATGCCCTTGCTGAATCTTCAGCTGGGTTCTTTCATTCAGGCCATCTGGCAACCAGAGGGTTTAACGGGGGGCACATTTGAGCATCAGAATATCATGTGAATGGGACTGCACTACACATGCTAAAGCAAAACCTTGTGGGTATGGCATCTGGGCGGGCGTTAGTGAGACACATTAATGCCATGGTCAGTTACTGTTCACCGGTTCAATTTGCTGCACTAATGGCCACCTAGCAGAACCACTCTTCCACAGCAGACCCACACAGTATCTCCCAGTGTTAAGTGTTGCAGAGCAAACTATTCAGAGCAAACCTACTGGTTAGTAGATGTTACGTAAGATAATTGAATGCTCTGCCTATTGACCAAGGCCTGGTGAAATGAATGCTTCCCTCCCCTGCCACTGAGTGGAGACGGGGCACTGGCAGCCAAGCCCTAAACCGATTGGTTCACAATACAACACGCGCACGCATCAAGGTTGCATTCTCAAAATGTGAGCAGCTTTTATCTGTGTAAATAAACGCAATGCATTGCGTTTGATTTGCTGTCTGGTTCTGCTGAAGCTTGAATTTGTGGACGGCAAAATACAAGTTGAAGAATTGGGGTTGTGGCAAATTAACGGCAAACTTTATCACATGTAATTTCTAAATGGGCTGTTTGCCATCGGACATAAAGGTATGAAAGAGGGCTGAATTATTCATTGGGAGGTGTGGGCGGGGTGCGGGGCAGTGGAAGACACACGCCCCGCAAGGCCTGGCCCATAAATAATTTATCAGGTCTGATTAAACCACAGATTATTAACCCCCACCATGCAGATAATGGAAATACACCCTCCACTTCCAATACTTAGGTTTCCTTCCAGTTTATACACGTCTTCCACTTCAGTGGATTCAAAGTTACATTCATGAATAAATAAAAAATAAATGAATGTACATATGATACATACATATGTGCAGTATATGTAAAGACACGCACACACACAGACAAGCACTCTGTCTCTACTTTTCTCATGCTTCACTGAAAGAGTGCCGAAGGACCAGACCTGAGCAGAAGTTGCCTGGGCTACGTGACTCAGTTATGATAATGTATCAGTCATAACATTTGTAAAGGACCTGCATGTGACCTGGGGAACCTGGTTATAATTCTGCTAGAGTCTTATTTGTGTGATAATTGCATGCGCTGTCCAGTTCAAAGCAGTGGGACTCATCACATCGACTGAGAATGGAGCCACATAAACAATGCCAGGACATGTTCATTACAAAAATGACTAAATGCCCTGCTTCATCTCATCTGACTGAGATATATACTGTGTGTGTGGAAGAGAGAGAGAGACTGTGTGTGTGAGAAAAAGAGAAAGACAGACTGAATATTTCTGTCTGTGTGTGAGAGAGAGAGAGACAGACTTAATATTTCTGTATGTGTGAGAGAGAGAGAGAGAGAGAGAGACAGAGACTGAATATTTCTGTGTGTGTGTGTGTGAGAGAGAGAGAGAGACAGAGACAGAGAGTGAATATTTCTGTGTGTGTGTGTGTGTGTGTGTGTGTGTGTGTGTGAGAGAGAGAGAGAGAGAGATTGTATGTGTGACAACCAGAGAGAAAGACAGAGACTGAGTATTTCTGTGTGTGTGTGTGTGTGTGTGTGAGAGAGAGAGAGAGACAGAGAGACTGTGTGTGAGAGAAAAAGAGAGAAAGACAGAGACTGAGTATTTCTGTGTGTGTGTGTGTGTGTGTGTGTGTGTGTGTGTGTGTGTGTAATTGCCGTGACGGGAAAAGATGTTGAGGATTCGTTAGCGCGTAGCCTGATCGCTTCAATACATCAGGGGAGACCAAAGAGGGGGAGGTAGATAGAGAGAATGAGAGAGAGAGGGAGAGAGAAAGAAAGGGGTGAATGCAGAGAAGAAAAACCAGAGAAGAAGGCATGTCTGAAAGAATGTAAAATATGAAAAGACAGAGAGGGGGAGCTGAGGGTGGGCTGGGCAGAACAGAGTGATGAACAGCCCACACATTGATCAACACCCTTATACACTGATATCATGAGTCGCCAAATAGCACATCGACTGAAACACTGAAACTCTGACACACTTACCATGATATAAAACCAGCAATTAACTGACTGAAAAATGTGCTGGTAGAGGAATTCACTGACTGAAACAGTAACTTATTTCAGACAATGAAAAATAATGAATTCTACATGAATGTTTTGACTGGTACACTGAATTGTATTTCACTGAGTGATACATTAATACAGCGACTTGTTCACTGACACTGCTTAATACAGTATTTAATTAAATTAATTACCTCTTTCCCTGACCATGACAGCATTTGAGTGACTGTAGCACTGACTGTAGCTGTGTCTGTAGCTGTGACTGTAGCTGTATTTGTAGCTGTGTCTTGTAGCTGTGACTGTTGCTGTGTCTGTAGCTGTGTCTGTAGCTGTGACTTGCTGTGTCTGTAGCTGTGACTGTTGCTGTGTCTGTAGCTGTGTCTGTAGCTGTGACTGTAGCACTGTCTCTAGCTGTGTCTGTAGCTGCGGCTGTGGCTGTGGTTGTAGCTGTGTCTGTAGGACTGACTGAGGCAGCGGTCAATTGTGCACACTCATTCACTGACCAGCGTGTCTCGCAAGACTGCCACAGAATCGTATTTCAGCCATTACAAATTCCAGTGGGTTTAGCAGTTAGATCACCCCTCCCTGTACGTAACCTTCAAGGGCGGCACTTTGATCCATCTTCTACAGATGCAGACAGAAACACACGACGGAGGGAGAGTGGGAAAGACAGAGAGAAAGAAAGATTTGAATTTGAGAGAGAAAAACAAAGACTGGAAAGTACAATAGAGGCAGAGGAAAACAAAGATGGAGAGGGAAAGAGAAAGAGACTAGACAGAGAGGGTGCGAGAGAGAAAGGTGGAGGAAGACAGAAACGGATACACAGTGGTAATCGGAGAGTGACAGTGGGTACAAACTGTGACCTTTACATTGAGCAGAGAGGCCTGACGGCAAGACTCAAGGTGGCAGAGAGAGAGGGGGAAGACTGGGGGACGGTGTCAGAGAAAGAGAGAGGGAGTGAAAGAGAGAGAGGGAGTGAAAGAGTGAGAGAATGAGTGTGTGAATGAGTGTGGAAATTGGTTCACTGTCTCTTGTGTGTCAAACAATGTGACAGCATGTTGTTGTGTGAACAGAATCCATCTATCCATTTTTTGCTTTAGAATTGGAAGAAATTGTTTAATATATACTACATTTAAATCTGATGCAGGGCAGGAGAATAGACTGAGAAAAATAGAAGAGAATAAGAGAAAGAGTGATAAATGGAGATGTAGGGAGAGATACGATTATCAGTTATCATCGTTATAGTATTTGCTGTTGATTCGTCTGTGTTGATATTTATTGATGTGTTTTTTGTGTTTTGATGAATGAATTCCTTTTTCCCAATAAAATATGTTGAATTTGAATTTGAGAAACAAAGAAAACACTGGAAAGTACAACAATGGAGACAGAGAAAAACAAATATGGAGATGGATGTATAGGGAGAGAGATAGACACGTCTATAGATAGAGAGACAGAGAGAGAAAGAGAGAGAGGGAGAGAGAGAGAGAGCGTGTCCATTTGAAGCCTCTGGTGAGGGTGTTTTAAAACAGAGTCACAGGGGTTTCTGTCAGGACTGTCAGCTTTAAACAAACACCCCCCACCCAGGATCTCACACGGCGATCTCTCACGGCTAAGCCCAGGCTCCTGACCGGTTCCCTTTGCAGAATCGGAGGGGAGGACGGCAGGAATACTAAGAAACCAGGCATAGATTTTCTGGGGGTGTGTGGAGGGGGGAGACTGGTGGGGGTGGGGCTGTTCACATCAAACTCTCTGCCTTTCTCTTGCCCTCTGTTTTTTTAAAACTTCTCATTCCCCTCAACTGTTCTCTGTAGGGACCCTCTGTTTGTCAGCTAGGCAGCAGAGCGGCTCCCCTCCTTCCCCCCTCTTTCTCTCTGTCTTAGTCCCTCGCTCTCTCTCTCTATGTCTAAGTTCAGTTCACATATTCTTTATTGGCACGGCTATAGTACACTGTTGTGAAGCATCAGATTGACAGCCAACGCTTGTGTCATTTTTCAGGTTCCGGCACCCTAGTATGTCTATCTGTCCTTCCCTTCTGAAACTGAAATATTAATTTGTTGTTCATCATTATTATTATTATTATTATTATTATTATTATTATTATTATTATTATTATATAATACTTATCAATAGGAACTGGCCTTATTCTGGAATGTCCTTTTTATTTGTAAAGCAAGCTGTGTAAAAGTTTGAATCTGAGGTTTCTATTAGCCGTGGGTCCCATTCAGTGTAGTTGTATTAAAGGTGTGCATAGCAGCCTTTCACCTTGGATGCATTCACAGTGGTCCTAAAACTCCCTGATGTGTTGATTTTCAGATCGACCTGGTATAGTTTAGCGTGTTTAAGGCTGTGTGGTGGTGTCTGTTTTCTGACATCTGGCCTTTGTTTTGAAGATCATTATTTTTGTCTATTTACAGCCAGAGCTGTGGACTGACAATATTGCTCTAGCAGATGGTTTTGCAGTGAAGTGTTCAGTGTTAATTCAACTGTAACACTATACTGCTTACTGTTAGCCCCAGTTCTGTAGGAGACAAAATAACTACACTATTTTAATTCACTCATTGTAGATTTATATATGTATATATACGTGTGTATGTGTGTGTGTGCATGTGTTTTTCGCGTGTGTGTAGTTATATATGTACTCTTTGCATATGTACTGTGATGTTGATGTTAAATGTGGAGCAACCAATAAAGCATTTTAAAACGAATTAAAAACAAAGAGGGAGAATGTGGAAGGGATGTGGAAAAGGCGAAAAAAGAGGAGGATGCAGGGAAGGGATGGGGTTGGGAAAAAGGACATGTGGATGTGTGTGCACTGCTGGGCTGCAGGGGAATGAGAGGAACGGGAAAATTAATTGGCTCAAAGAGACAATCCGAATAAGACAGTCAATGAGTGTGTAGAATTCCAATGAGAGAGAGAGGGCTGGGTGGTTGGTTGGTTGATAGCAATTCATTGGCAGTGCACAGTCCATCTTCACTAGACTGTTTCAGCATTTGCACACTTTTAAATATGTACATGTGTATATTTCAGATTTTTTCAATATAATAAAATATGCATGTATTCCAATAATATGGTGGAAGGTTGTGTAGTGTACAATTGCATTTCTTTAAGATAATCGCTAATCTCAAACTGTCTGGAATGTTGTCACCATCCAGTGACATACACACGCGCAAACATGTACACTCGTGGCCGAATGGCACAGTCATCTTAAAGGACATTATTATTATTATAAAAGTCAGCCTCTTTTGTTGAGAAAGTCGTCAGAGATACCAGTGTCAGCGGGAAAGCGGTGGTAAGAAGAATAACCGAGGAAGAGGATAAAAACGTAAACAAAAGAATTCGAGCCAATTACTTGAACAAATGTGGAAGGATTTGTTTGCGCATCATGCGCCGGATGCTAACGAGCCTGACCGAGCTCGTTAATAATGCACCAGGGGCTTTGTGGGGCCGGGGACACCGCCATATAATAGAAGCATTTAAATTCTCACCAATTCTGCTATGCCACTGTAACAACACACACCGACAAATGGAAACAGCGGAATCCTTGCCCACGCGGTAGGCTACAAGACACACACACACACACACGTGTACAAACAGCTTTTCTCATGCGCATGCTGATTTTTCTCCCCAACGGAGTATAAACGTTCTTTTAAAAGTGAGAAGCAATTGGGTTTCAAGAAGGCGAATTATGCTTATTTTTGCCACTTTATCATTACTCTGATACGATAACCCCATACTCTAGATTGTTTAGATTTACTTTCATAACAATAGTAACCTATTATTTTAAATGTAAGCTTATATTTAGAGTCAATATTTGTCATCCACAAACAAGATACATGTCTTTGCTACGATTATAGACCAATTGGCGGTTATAGTTCAGCCGAAAGTAGCGGAATTGAAATAGTTAGAATTTACATCTCACTACACTGGACATTAAAATCTCTCTAGACCCCGTAACAAAATTGTGCAACTGTCCTCTCCGCTCTGTCCTGTCTGTTAAACTACCTTCATATAAGTAACAAAGGTTCAAGGTACAAAAAATGGACAACAAGACACAGACAGCCCCGGATTCAGCTCTAAGCAACACAATAAACATCACAAATTACGTGCCACTCTCAGTCCCCGTATTCTGTCAAAGGTGGAAGATTCCCGGCCTTTGCCTCCTGCCAAATCCAGTCCTGCAGACTTCCATGGACGTGTACAGTAAGTTAATTTGCTTGGGTCTAATTCTGAGAAAATTGGATTCTTTATTAGTATGCTCAAGATTGAAACACAGATCAATAAACATACGGCGCAACTTTCTTTTTAACAAATAATGAAGAAATAAACCATGTATTTCACTCCAGTAAGAATATTAGTTCTAAAATCATTTCACTTTAAAACGACCTACAATCTAAGACATCATGACTTTCAATGTATAGAATATTAAAGTATCAATAAAAAAGAGTAAATGATTGGAGCTAGCGGGAAGCATTTCACTGCACATTGTAGGCTACCTGTATGATGGGGTATGTGACAAATAAACTTCGATTTGATTTTATTGACATTTGAGATGACATAGAAAGAAGAAACACATACATATGAAAGGTGAAATGATTCAATGAATGTGTGAGATAACTATTAAGTTTTCTGAGGGAGGATTATGACAGACAGCCTACTAATAGGAGACTCGCGCTGTCATCCATGAATTACATTATTATCTGTTTGCAGACCCTATTAGACAGGATGACTCGGGCTGTCCCAGATTATTACATATCGTGCCGTCCATTCACAAAAATAGATTCAGGTAGAAATACTGTGGTGAATGGCCTGCTTCGCAGGGATAAACGCTTGGCTCTGTTGCAGAATGGAGCCGTCGGCGTCTCACTCCGGGCCTTTAGCCCGCTCCCTCTCACTTCACGCTCCTCAGCTATGGAGTTGCAAAATGAAGCAGCCGCAGAGTCCAATCTTGTTCTCCATTAGGCAGCAGCCATCCTGTGCCGGGAACCGGGCCCAAATGAATGTGGATTCAGATTGCTAAGCAGTGGCTGTTATCGGTTTAGCTCTGGAGCCGGAAGGTCTGCCGCCCTGGTGGAGTGGCAGTGCAGTTCTGCAGCAGTGTTCTGTATATACCCAGCTGTAGAAATGGATGCTATGCAACAGAAAAAGACTTGTGAAAGTAGAGTATTTGGATAAGTAAGTAAGTAAGTAAGTGTACTTGGATAAGCAAGTGTAAGGAGTGCCTTCTAAAGGCCTGTAATGTAATAAGAGGCCTTTTTTAAATCAATGTACAACAGGAAATCCTTTCAGCCAATTGGGTGCCTGCTGGGAGGAGCTGGGTGGGTCTCTGGCTCTGAATCTGGGAGGCTCAGCCAGAAGACCACAGGGGCAGAGCTAAGGGGTGTTGGGCCTGTTGTGTCTGTTTTGGAGGAAGTGTGTGCAGGCTCCAGACCTGGGTCAAATACGTAATTGTTTCATGATACTTTACTGTGCTGGGTTGATCTTTCCTGGTGCAATTGAGCCAACGGAGGACCAGAAGGCAGGGTTTTTTTCGTTTTTGAGAGTATTTCACAGGATATGTGGGCACCAGATATGTGGGCACAAGAAGATCCTGTGAATTGTTGCCAATAAACCATGGATTTTATAAAATGACCTCATCTGTTTTTAGTTATTTTATTTAAGTTACAATGACATCATTACAACAAGAAGCAGAGCTCCATTTTGGACACATACGGGTTTGAAATCCATCTGATTTTATCTGTTACCGTATTTTAATGAAACCGGTGTTGATACCTGTGTGTATGTATTCTGATTGCAGCCCAATACTTTTCATTGCCTTTTCCTTGTCTATGATAGCCCTTATACCCTTGGCACTTCCAGACCTCACACCCCTGCCCCCATCTAGCCATCCTACACCTCACCCAACAGGCCAGCAGCCCTCTCCATGACTGTGTTGAGATCAGAGGCAGAAAAAAAAACACACAACGGTATCGATTTCTTTAGCAGCAAAATGGCCGCTTTGGTCTTTCCCTGCTTACTGCTGATACTCAGCAGGCCAAGGAAGCTAAGAGAGGCAGCCGGATCGGGAGAGAGAGAGAGAGAGAGAGAGAGATGAAGAGAGAGAAAAGTAGAGGAAGGAAGAGAGAACGGATGAATTATCCCCCTGTGCTTTAACAACACATTTTGTTTGCCGTGCCAATAAAGCTCCATTTGAAGCAAATTTTATAAAAATAAGCGGAGGAGGTAGAGGAAAAAGAGAATATTTCAGCTTAATGGTTTCTCTTTTGACAGCAATAACAAAAAAACACTGTAGACGGGGGATACTGAAACCTGGCCCTTGGGGCCAGTAGCACTGCTGCTTTTCATTCCTCCCCTCTATTCAGGGACTGATTTAGATCAGGGAATCACTGACCAGTCAATGACATTAACCAATCAATTAAACTACCAAGTAGAAAAGAAACCCAGGCCTCGAAGGCTATAGGCATTATTACCGACCGTACAGTCCATATGGATTTGGACAGTGGGTCCAATTTCTGTTCTTTTGGCTCTGTAGTCCAGCACATTGGATTTGAAATGAAACAATAAATTTGAGGTTAAGGTGCAGACTGTCCGCTTCAATTGGACGGTAGTTACATCCATATCAGGTAATGAATGTAGGAATCACATCCCTTTTTATACATCGTTCCCTTCATTTTAGGGGACCAAAAGTAATTGGACGGTTGGCTTATAATGATTCATTATTTATGTCATTAATTGAATAAATGATAACATTTGAGTGCAAGTGTATAAAGTCTGAGGGGTTCAGATGAGCATCCTGTCTGGCTCGGCTTCACAGAGATGAATCCTCGCTTCATCTCGGACTGAGAGGGCTCCGGGGCAGTGGCGGGAGCAGCCAGGAGGGAGGGCGTGGGTGGGCAGGCTGGCGGAGGCACAGGGCGGGCGGGAGCGCCATTTTAAACATGCGCTCTGCGGGCTCCTCAGCTCAGCATGTCCCTCCCTTTCGCCTATGGGAGACGCTCTCTAGTCTATATGTGATGGTGAGCACTAGATACTTCTTAGTTTGCAGAAACTGCAAATTAAGAGTGCTAGGTATTCTCTAGTTTGTAGATAAACAGTTAGTGCTAGGCACTCTCTAGTTCAGGGGTATCTTACCAGAAAAGGGCCGGGGCGGGTGCAGATTTAGAGTTAGCCCAGCATGTAGACCTGATTTTACTGATGAAGGTCTTGATTGAAGAGAGCAGTTAGTTAATATGTTGAATCAAGTATAGTCCTGGGATAAAATTAAAATCTGCACCCACGCTGACCCTTTTCAGATAAGAGTGGACACCTGGGCTCTAGTTTATAGCTATATTGTGAGTGGCCCGTTCGCATCATTATATACAGTATTTTTAGGTTCTAATTTTCAAGATGTCAGAAAGCCCTGGAGCTCAACCACATTCATTCATATACCAGCTAGTTGTGCTGCTATCAACATGTCAGCCCCCTCCCCCCACATGAACCCCCTCCCCTCCCCCGTTGGTGACTTAAAAACTCATTGCCTGTTTTTGGAGAGCACAGCCCACATCCCACCTTTTTATTCTAACAACAAAATCACCCTCTCCCCTCCAGCAATTCACCCTCTTCTCCCCCTCTAGTCACCTTTCATTTCTCTGAATTTCATTCCTTTATTTTAAAATTCCAGAACATTCTCTTTCTACTCGTTCCCAGAGGGCAGAATTTGAGATGCGTTTGATTTTCAGGCAGTTTATTTTTATCAAGCGTGTCAGGACTTAATGCTGAAAAGTACACTTCTTTTGTAGCCTGCTGTCCCCAGCTCTCTCAGACACTAATTGCGAGTAAAACACCCACCCCCGCCTTTACTGTTCAGGGCTGGGGGAGGAGGGGGAGAGAGCATTCCTGGACCCCATCGCACGCTCCCTCCCGCATCATGCGACTGGGTCTGAGCGGATGACATGTTTGGGAAAGTGAGGAAAAAACCCACACAACCTCTCTCTGCATCTCTGTTTCCATCACCTGTCACAGGTGCGCTGAGGTTTCCTGTTCCTGTCTGGCTGTGTCTTCTGCTCCACCGCCCCAATCCCCCCCCTCATCCCATCTTTCCCTCCGTGTCCTGAGGTGACAGGTTGGGGTGGTCTTGGGGAGTTGGCGGGGGGAGAGGAAGGGGGGGTTTGGGGCAAACGGTTCTACTCTACTTTTGCTATCTTCTCTGCTTTCCCTGGTATACTTTGCATGCTAACTCTGTGCACCCCCCCTCATATCTCCCTCTGTCTTTCTCAGGGCTGAGCAATGAATAGCTGTCAGTCACACACTTAACACACTTCCTTATGTACACACACACATGCACACACACATACACTCCCATACATTCTCTTTCATGCACTCACAGACATGCAAACATACACACATACAGCAAAAGGTAAAAGCAAAGGCAGATAAATTTATATTGACTTAAAACACATAAAGTGCTACAGCTGTCTGCACATTCAGCCAGTGTAAAAATCACTGCCATCTAATACTGTGGAAGTAAGCCTTGCGGAAATGGACCCACGAAGGTCCGGTGAAGGGTTGCAACATAAGACCACCGTGAGCACTAGGGCACAAGCCAAAGGCTGAAATAAATCAACATCCAAAATGGCCGCCGCACCACACGTCCGTGCCATTTTAAATGTCGGTACACCTTCTGTATCCTCTACAAACCAGGAGCTGGTGAATGCGGACAGAACGGAATGGAGGGAGAGGTCCGTTAGAAGAAAGAAAGAAACAAAACAGCACAGGGCCTCCGGGCCTCCGAGAGGCTCCTAACCCCCGGCCTGCACGGCGGCCCGATTGGACATGGCGGCCCGGCCCGGTCGCGAGGGGAAGCGGCGGCACGCGCACGCGCCAGCCCGCTGATGAAGACGAATGTGGCGATGCGGCGGGGCGGAATTGCTTTTTCGGGGAGCGTGCGGTCGGTGGCATTTGGAGAGGCGGAATCTGGGAGGGGTGATTTATCGTTTTTGTGCCAACCCCACCCCCCCACGGACCGCTGCGACTGCGCCCCCCCACTCCTCCCCACACTTTAATTACATGAAGTGTGTTTATTATAATTGTTATACTAAGCACAATGTATCATCACAGCTGGGCTTGGTATGAAGGTGAGGGTATGAGAATATCACGCGAGGAAGAATTATCTTCATGTGTAACTGCAGAGAGGATGTAGTGCTTTAGTGTGTAGGTCAGAGGTGTACAGACCTGACTTGTTGCCGGTCCACATTCGTTGCCCTAATGCTTCTCAATGGGCCACACGTGCTGAAGCATGCACACACACACAGACATGAAATTGAAATCTGTATGCTTATAGAAAACTGATAATGCAGTTATAAATGTTGAGGCTAAAACAAAATAAATATATGAAGAGGACTGACACCCTCTTATGTGCAGTCTGTTATGCAGCCTTTCAGTTCTGAGGGAGCACTCCACTCCTTCACCGCCACTCCCTTCCCAAAACCCTGCTCTCTGTCTGGCCCCCCAGGAAGGACCCACCCACTACAATCAGGACAGCGCAGCCACTGTCAATCATCTGGCCAAAACTGAAAACACCAGTTTAAACTGTATCTGAGTATCTCACCAAACGTTTAATATTCGTCATGGCTTTACTTGTCCTGCCTATGTAAAACTGTATCCTCATGCCCATTTGCTAGTAAAACATTACATTCTCGTAGTACGTGCATCCATCCTGCACCCGCTGTGGCATTTCAATTCATGTTGTAGGTTTGTGGATTTACCATGTATAAGTAGGTTATCTATCAATGGCTAATATTGGTTGCGATAGGCATTAATGACTTGGCCTCTGCTAAATACATAAATGTAAATACATTAAACTTTCAATTCAAGTTACACCATTATATTTTCTTGTGTAATTGGTTGATGTTGTTTTGGCGGATGTAGGCTTCCCAGCACTGACAAACTTTATATTGGGTGCTGGAGGCAAACCCGTTTTTTTATTTTTTTATTAGTACACCCAAGAATCAGAGCCCCCAAACAAAATCACCAATTTTAGCACACCACCAGACATGTGGCTGGTCTGGCACTGTGTATGTGATTTTCCAACAACCTCATGCAGCTTAAAACACTAGTGTGATTCTGTGCTTGGACAACAGTGCATCTGTGCTTATGTATTGAAAAGAAGTGAAAACATACACGATGGTAGATCTCCAGGTACAGGATTGGAAACCATTCCATTAGAGCCTGCATTTCTACGCAGATTTATAAGCAGATCTGCCTCATTAATCCCCCCCCCCCCCCCCATCTCTGGTGCTGGAAAATAGCACCAGAAAGGGAAGAAAGGGAAGAGAGAGTCACAAGATACTGTAGAAACAGAGATAGAGACAAGGGTCCACTTTTACCCTTTCACTTGTCTTTACTTGCCCCAAGTACCTCTTCATCAGGGATAAACACAAGGCTTCAGGGGAGAAGGAGAAACAACAGGCCCAACGCATCATTATGTCAGACAAAACAAAACTGCTTTACCCTTCAAAGCTTGTGTTATATAAGCAGATGTTGTTTTAGATGGGTATGGATGGAGGCTGTGATAAATATTTTCCTAATTTTAAGAGTTTTGTAAAATACTTTTTTGCAACATTTAAAAATAATTGTAATGCCAAGAAATTCCTATAAGTGCACACAGTTGCTCTAAATGTAATTATTAGGTGACTAATTGCATAACACAGGCCTGGCCAATGAACCTACTGTATGCCATGGAGTCTTTGACACCACTGACACTCAAGATGGGTCCACACATTGTCATGTGATCTACAACCACCACTGGTGAGCAGGGCCAAGAGGAAGAAGCGGAGTCTTATGGCAAGTGAAATACACTTCTTCATGTGTACATGTTCATTATAATGGAGTCTGTGATTACATTTTGGAGTGCTGGGAGGGTTATCAATGTGTATTTTACAGATAACACCTGTTTTTATTGGCCCAAGTCTCTGTTTCTTCCCTCCTGACAGTGGGTGGGGTCTGAATTTAATAACAACCTCAGCAATGGAAAATTTCTCTGCAAAAGTTATGCTGAGACATATTTAAGATTCAAGCTATGTCTTTGCTCAGAGAAAAATTGGTAGCTGTCCTACCCATGGCATTTTATCACTGCCTAATATCCTTGCCTTTGCTGAAATATTGTCTGATTAAAATATTCATAGAGCTGATTAACACAGAATAAAATACCGTAGATAGATGTTGGATGGATTGTTGTGTGTTTTATTATGTGTCTGTTTATTATTTTCAATTAATTTTTTCTGCTCGGTGTCAAGGAAGTGAAAACATACCTGTGTGAAAATCCTGTGTGCATTGCTACCTCCTGCTGGTTTGTTTTTGCACTGTACAGTCAAGCACTTCTCATTGATGACCCCTATTTTTTATGAAATAATGAACTGTACTGTCAGGGTGAACACGAAAGCAAAACATTGTTTTATCACTCAGTTTACAAGTAAAGAAAGAAAACAATATATGTAGCCAAACAGTGTGTTGGATATCGGCGCTTTAATGGTGTCATAGATCATTCTTCATGGATACCAGTCCTTGTAAATATTTGTGGTGGCTATTCTTTCAAACCTCATCGAGTAAAGGGGAAAGGCTTTTAACCTTAGAGTGATTTATGTCAACTTAAATAAATAATTCCCTCACTTTTCCTGAAATGTAAAAAAATACAGTTTTAGCATTTTGGCCTTGAAGGATATTTAGACATATTTTTTGATGCAACCTGCTTGCTTTGCAATGATGGGTATCAGGGCGTTCGGGGGGGGGGGGGGGGGGGGGGGGGTTGTAGACTAAAGCAAGAAAGCTGAAATAACTCAAAATAACTTGTACAGCTATGCTATGCATCCAGGAACTGTACATATGAACAGATTAGCTCTATAGAGTTTTCCATAATTATATACATATTTATTCATGTTTATGTCATGCCAGGACTTATTACTGTAGAAAGCTGCACCACAGTTTTCTTGAGCATAGGTTGTATGGCTGAAAGGCATAGTTTAAACTTAAAAGATTATTAAGAATAATTTAAAATTAATGCCTTGATATCCACCATTGTAAAGCCGGTAGGTTTTCAGAACTTTCATATCTGAAAAATGTTTCATCTCATACAAAAACTGTCTGGACCAATTGAAAATGTGCACTAAAAACTGAAATGCTATTTCACAGCATCAACAACAATGTCAAAAACAACAACTATAATAATAATAATAATAATAATAATAATAATAATAGCTTTCAGGTACTTCATCTAATGAATGTCACTGAGAATTGAGTGTAAGAACTGTCCTGTCCTCAGGAGCAGTGTAAATACAGGCCACAGGCCACTCACCACAGTGACACACACCATTATCCCAGGGAGGATTAAGCTTAATTGCTGTGTCTGGCTTATTAGATAAATTACAGGTAACAGCCTGAAACCAGCCACACACATCCATTTAATTCAGCTCAAAGTCAGTGGCAGGAACACAGACTCCAGGGCTCTGTTGAAGTGGCCCATTATTGTAAGGAGAGCTGTCTCTTTTCTTTCTTTTTTTGTCGCTGGTTAATTAAATGTAGTGCAGCTCTCCGTATTTGCAAAGGTAGAGTTCTCTGCCATCACCGCTGCCCATTTGACTGTAATTGGCTTCAGCTTGTGGGAGTCTTGTCACGGTATGAGGCGGAGAGCCGAAAGGTTAGGTGGCCAAGGAGGAGGGGGAGGAGGTGAAGGAGCTGCTGGAGAGTGAGGGGTGTGAAAGGGGTAAAGAGAGAGATGGGGGAGGGGGGGAAGAAAAGAGGGGATGAAATGTGCAGGTGGATTTCATGTATAAAAGACAAAAAACAGTGAAAAACTGTGGACAGGAAGGATAAAGCAGGGGAGAGACCACTGTAGAACATGTAGAAGGGGAACTGTTGAATAGAAAGTTGCCATGAGATCCAGACAAAAGGTGCAATAATGGTCTGAAAGTAAGAAATTGAGAATGAAAGCTTGTTATTCTGTGTATTACGGGAAAGTGGCCCAGTTGTAACTTGTGAGTAGGAAGTTCATGCCTGACTCATTAAACTACCCGCACGTCCCTTTGTTCTCCATTAGCGAGAACAGGAAGGGTCTTTTCTTCCCCCTGAAATTTTGTGTTTATTGATTTTTTATGGGTTATTATAGGCAGGGTGTGTTAGGACTGTCAGAGACGATGTGAGAGCAGGATTACCAGGAAATAGAGGTATTGATTGGGTCTTCTGAGGAAAGGGACATTCACAAATTCCACCAGGGAGAGAGGATTTGGCGGCACACAAAGGAAGCAGCACGACACATTTGTCAATATGTGGTGTCTACGTCTGATGTACTTCCCAAAGAGAGTTGGACATTGAGCTGTATTAACATCCTGTTTTTTTTGTTTTTTTTCTTGTTTGTTTGTTTGTTGGCGAGGGTAAATATGTGCTGGCCAGCAAATCACTGCAATCCTTCACCTATTGTCATCTAGTATCCATCGCCAAATATTTTAGTTTCAATGAGTGTGAATGGCCACATTTTCAGTTTTGTGAAGTGTTTATCTCATAACGCCACGTGACGACGTTTAAGTAATTTACAATAGCTTGATTAATGATATGTATGTTCGTATTGTTCATGAATTAAAATAGGATTTCGTGCGACACTTCTTTTCAAGTACATTTCAACTTCACCATGAAAAAATATTTGACTGTTGTTCATAAGGAGGGCGCTGCCTGTCGTCTTTGGTATTCGTTTCCATGGTGTTGTTTGTGCGTCTCCGTTGCTCATTGGCTAGGAGGCAGCCAATGACTTTTTGTCAAATAGCTGATAGGCTTTCCGATTTGCTATCGTAGCTTTTATGTTGACCAATGTAAAAGAGCGCTTTTTACAAATTGTCTGGGTTCAGGAAGTAAACGGATTGCAAGCAAAACAGTAAAATTACAAAAAATTCCACTGTGTCGGATTGTAGCTACAAACCCAATTGGACACCTTCATTTTACCCACGGGACCCAGTTTCGAGAGAAAACCACACAAGATATCGTCTATATGTATGTATTCCTACATTATCCGTTCGTTAGCAAGCTAGTTTACACCAATATTGTAAACTAACGGTATATCCAGCTGGCTAAAGTAAGGTAGACTAGTTAACTTAACGTTAGGTTGGCGTAGCTGCTCTGCTCTACCCAGTATTTATTGCCAATGGAACGCGAACTTTCTAGCGAAGCTTGGTGTAGCTAACGTTTCTAGTTAATTTGACCAAGTTTACAGAAACGGCAGCTCTAACTTACCCTCGTGAACAAGCTGAGTTAACGTTAGCTAGCTAGCTATGTGACCTTTCCATCTGCAATGATATAGCAATGGGGTTTTAGAATAATCGTTTTTAACGTTAGTCCACCATATATTGGCAAGCAAAGCTGTAATAGAACAGCTCAGCTTGAAATTATTATGGGCGAATGCATTTTTTTGTTACTTTAACTCACGGTAAGCTATTGAAGTGTGCTAATGCGGCGGTCCAGCTAGCTAGCAAAAGGTTGGTTTATTTCACCCAGTTCTTGTGTAGCGTAGTGGCTAGCTTGTCTTCCTGTTCCTTTAGGCCTGTGTGTGAACACTGAAATAACCATTGTATCTGAAAAATGGCTTCCACACAAACCTTACGTCAACACAACCAGAACCAAGCCAGGCCAGAAGACACGCGGTGAGTCCCTCCTTCTGGTAATTGTGGGAAGGGTGTACCGTACCGCTAAAAACTATTCAAACTTATTAATTCCGACTTATTAATATCGACATGATTGTGATGTATTACACGTGCGTAATACGAGGCATATGAAGTGACTAGAAATTTCGCCCTCGGCAGAAATGCAAAACCTCTAATACGCGGTGCAACTGCAGCTGGTTCCAAACCCCCCAACCCATGTTCCGTCTCCCACGCCACCAAGAAAGGGGCTGAGAACCGGGATCCGTTGACTCAGAACGTTAAGGCGACTGCAGCGGGCAAGCATGTAGGCACCAGCAGGCTGCCCGTTCTAGCCCGATCGCAGCCACTCCAGTCCCAGACAGACTTCACTCAAGTACATCGGAAGTGGGCGCAGAGCTTCAAGAAGGTAGGACCATAAATACTTTCTGGGAGAGCATGTCCCCCTATTCCTTTAAAAAAAAATTATTATTATTATTCATACTTTTTGAGTGATGAGTTTCCAAAAGATTGGATAGAAAGTTAAAAGGGGAAAAAAATCTGTATGTAGTTTGTGTAGACACATGTCGGTGAGAGAGAGAGTTCATATTCATTTCTGTAGCTACTTGTTTGTTTCTGTTTTCTAAGGAATATAGTGTAATTGGCTGGTTGGCTGTGGCTTTTTGCTGATTCAACTTTTCCAGGGCACAGCTCAAAAGAAGAAGCCATGCACCAAGCCTGTGCCCTTCAGCTTGTCCCAGCCCAAAACCAGCAGGGCGGCCACAGCGAACCAACTTAAAACACAACCTACTGACGCCGGAGCCCCTAAACTGACCTGCCGCAATGCCAGTGAGCTTCCCCGGCAGGGTAGCGGCACTGCTCCTTCCATTAAACTGTCAGCTGCCAGTCACAATGGGCTCCCTGTCAGTGTCCCTCACCCCACACTTCCTCTCAGGGCCCCCATGGTGCCTGTCCTGGATGAGCCGTGCAGAGAGGTCTGCGTTCGGCCCGCTGGTCTCACTGACGGTCTGCACTTCTCCCCGGACCCTGTGGCTCTTGACAGTATCCTGCAGAATGAGGGAGTGAAGTCTAGGGAGTTGCTGGTGGCCACACCAAAGAGCTCAGTCTGTCCCACCGGCAGGGGAACGTCCGTATACATGGTGAGTCTTAGCCCTTCCCCACTGTAGAGCTGGAACCAAGCTGGCTCATTATAGCCCTTCCCACTGTAGAGCTGGAACCAGGCTGGCTCATTATAGCCCTTTCCCACTGTAGAGCTGAACCAGGCTGGCTCATTATAGCCCTTTCCCACTGTAGAGCTGAACCAGGCTGGCTCGGTTAGCTGTGGTTCTGATTCTATGCTGGTGCGAGTGTACTTACGAGGGGAGTGACCGTGTAAGTGGGCGGCCATGATGATGAACAGGGAGGTGCCAGGCCCCGTTTGTCAGTGGCATCTGGTAGTGGCTATGTCCAGTTCTGAACATGCGTATTGCCACAGTAAAGTTGTAGAAATCAAGGTGTTCGAGTAGACTACAAGCACGCCTCTCAGTCATACAGTGCCCTCCATAGTGTTTGGGACAAAGACCCATCATTTATTTATTTGCCTCTGTACTCCACAATTTGAGATTTGTAATACACAAAATCACATGTGGGTGAAGTGCACATAGTCAGATTTTAATAAAGGTCATTCTTATGCATTTTGGCTTCACCCCTATTTTGCCATTTAACACATTTACTGCCATCCTTGCAAGATGGACAACATTTTCCCACTGATTTGGAGCCACTCCTCAACAATAGAGCTATAATTTTGGATCCATCTTTTCATTGGAGTAATGCAAATGTGGGTGTGTGCTAATTGTGGAGAATTAAACCTTTTACATTTTCAAAGTGCGTTGTGTAAATGTATCCAAGTTGTCTTATGTTTGTTTGTGTGCCTGTATGGGAAAATGTCTTGCAAATATCTTTCAGCCCCAGAGGGTGTCTGTGCTGAGGACTCAACCGAGACCACCAGGGGGCAGTGCAGGTTAGTGAAGGGCAAAATGCGTCACTGAGCCACCTGGCACTGCAGGGCATTTAGAAGAAAGGTTCTCCAGCCTGGTGACAGCCAAGCTTTCAGCCAAGATTACTATCCCTGTAGGGACCGTTTCAGGTCACCTGGGATTCGCCTACCGACTCACCGCTGTGGTTAAAGGTGGCCCAGAAAGACTGACCTTGCTGCTCAGCGTGCAAGGCATAAATTATTACATGAGATACTTACGGTCAAACTATCAAAAAATAAATGCAAAAAAGAGGATAAATGGAAATCAATAAATGTCTTAGTTTTCTAAATGACACACAGGACTTTAGAATACTGGAACACGTGCAGTAGAAAAAAACTGTACTCTTGACTGTACGCCTTCATCAGTGCTGTGAAGATGCTTAAAAACATTGCAACGCGGCACAGTGTTTGTGCCAAAATTCAGTTTATATACCAGGGATCACCAAATCACGGTCCTCTGTGAGATCTGCTGGTTTTCCACCCTCCCTTTAACTGGGGGCCAGGTGTGAAGATAGCCTGGCCAATCAGGTGCACTAATTGTTCAGCTTATTACCTGGGAGAATGGAAAACCAAGGCTGGATTTGGATTCAAGGTCTAGATTTGATTATTGCTGTAATATACTGTGTAGACCGTATGTATTTGGACATTGGTACAATTTCTATTCTTTTGGCTTTGTACTCCAGCACATTGGATTTGAAATTAAACCTTGACTATGAACTTAAGGTACAGACTTTCACCCTGGCTGACTACGCATACGGTAGTCCATCCATGTTATGGGTCCTAAAGTAATTTCACTTCTCAGCTGTTTCTGTTGTTTGTATAGTTGGTTGTATTCAATTGCTTTTTTTTTTGTGCAGCTACAGAACTTTTTTGTTACTCAGCAAGGGAGAAAATCCTGCATAGTATGTCTGTGCTTCATGCCTGTCTGACAGAGCTGTGTTGGACTGTGTCTGACGTGATCTATGCTGAAGATGTTGTTCTGTCCCCATTTGTCCTGCAGTGGGCGCGGTGCAGTTCTCCCCGGATCCTGCAGCCCTGTACAGCATCCTGCAGAACAAGGGGGTGAATGCTGAGGGGCCCCTGGGGGCCACACCAAGGGCCTCCCTATGTCCTACAGGCAGGGGAACATCCATGTACATGGTGAGTTCTGCTCGAGAGAGAGAGAGAGACTGTGTGTGCGTGCGTGCGTGCGTGCGTGCGTGCGTGCGTGCGTGCGTGCGTGCGTGCGTGCGTGCGTGCGTGCGTGCGTGCATTGACCGATAGTACCCCTTTGTGTGTGTGTGTGACCAACAGTCCCCCACTGAATGGTTCGCACTGTGTGTGTAGACAGACGGTACAGTGTGTGGTTGTTTTTGTAATGTGTTTGTGTTTCAGCCCCAGAGAGTACCCGTTACCAAAGGTCACAGCGAAGCAGCCGGAGCCCGTGCAGGTCAGTCTGGGTTGCCCACAGTGATGAAGAGGCCGCTTTAATCATGTCCCCGCTTTATACGGGTCCCCACAAGAGCGGCCCTCGTCTCACTGTCCCTCTTTCTGTCCTCTCAGG
Organism: Conger conger; assembly: GCF_963514075.1. NCBI lineage: Eukaryota > Metazoa > Chordata > Actinopteri > Anguilliformes > Congridae > Conger > Conger conger. The sequence continues at coordinate 21,250,805 of NC_083769.1, forward strand.
GCTCAGCCAGACCCCAGCAGTGAAGTGGACCCCCCAACGTGTCCCTAACACCAGGCCCCAATCTGCGGTCAGTGTGTGCGCACACTAAAATCTTCCTTCCAGTTTGCATCCTTGTTTCTTGAAAGCATTTGTTACTGTGTTCACTAGCCCTAAAATGGATGGAGTCACAATTCATACCATGTGACTCTGAACCAATGCCACCTTTTTGCCTTGGGTGGCTGTGGAGTGTAATGGTTAGGGAACCAGACTTCTAATTCAAAGGCTATCAAGAGTAACCTTCAGCTGGGTAGTCAATGTGAATCACTTCACTAAATTATCCAACTGTACAAATTATTTTATGTAAAACTGTAAATCGTGCACCACTCTGGATAAAGATGCATTCACATGGATCACGATAGACGGCAAACCGAATGTCGAGCAAAGACCTTTGTTGATGGCAACGGTAGACGGCACTTACCGTCAAAGTTTAAAATTAATTTAGCTTTTTACCTTCGTATTAGAATGAATTCTAAGCCAGATGTGACGCAACAAAGCAATACAAAATGGACATGGAAAATGTTTTTGCATTTTCCCCCAACATAAAGAGCTGTTCAAAACGCAATTCTTCTTTTGCTATCCATGTTGGAAAATGCCTATATTATAGGACAATTACCAAGCAACGTATATTTTATCTGCCGTCTACCATCTACCATGGTCCATATGAATGCAGCATAAGTGCCTAATAAACGTGTAAAATGTCTATTTCCTAAGTTCAGTGAGTCCTGGTATACATTGTAAGGCTGCGATGGTGTGGTTTCAGATGCGACACCTCTCAGCCCACCGCTCCTCCATCTTCAGGGGCTCCCCAACGCTCCGGAGCCTGCTGGGGTTCGGGAAGGATCTGGGGCCCCGCAAGGAGGTGAGTGTCAACGTGTCCAGGGCGGAGGCTCGGTGGAGTGACGAGAGCAATGCTCGACACACTGCCAAGCAGGTGGGATCTATGATGTTGACAACCAAAATGAGCCAGTCCTAACGCTTTGTTGCTGAGAAGAGTACGTTCATGCAAGTCGGTGCTTTTGGCTCCTAGGGTTCTTGCCTTCTGAATTAGAGGGGTGCGGTAATGGCTACTCGCCACTAGAGGGCAGTGTGTGCAGTCCGATTGCACATTTCAGGCTTTCATGTTACAGTATTGGGAGAAACGTTTATCCGGCCTCATGTAATTCTACAGACGTATTCCTGCTCCAGGGTTGTGCGTTTCTGCTCCGTAGCGTAAATCCGAGTCTCTCCTCTCCAGTGCATGGGTTTTGTGGTGTGTTGCAGGAGCCCGTGGTGCAGAAACTGTTTGAGGAGGCGGAGCAGGAGTCATTGGCAGTCGTTCGAGAGGAGAACGTGACCGACGGGCAGAATGGCCAACCAGTGTTCCAACAGGCAGAAGTGAGCAAGGACGCTTCCGGAATTCAGTTCTGTTTGTTGGGTCCCTGTTCAGTACAGTCTCACACAGGACTTGTTTGTTTTTGCTGTTCTGTTTGTTGGGTCCCTGTTCAGTACAGTCTCACACAGGATTCATTTGTTTTTGCTGTTCTGTTTGTTGGGTCCCTGTTCACAACAGTCACACACAGGATTGTTTTCCCCCTGACTGCCCCCCCCCCCTACATGCCTGTGGTGCATTAATGACCAGTACACCCTCTACTTAACTGTATAACGTCGTACTGAAATAAGATATGATGATGTAATTAATGCAAAATATGAGAAATGTTTTAATTTGGTATTTATTCTATTGTGACATATTGCACCCAAGAAATGTCAGGGAGTGAAATGTGTGACCGTGTGCACAACTCCCTATTTCCCCTTGAAAACAAGATTTTACGTGTGTATGCGTCATATCGCAGAAGCTAGAGCAGCTCTAACTTCCGTTTCAGCTTGCCGTTAAGCACAGTATTAAACAATAGCCATATTATGAACCTGTGTGAGTGTGTGTGTGCGTGTGCGTGAGACCCTGAACATCTTGCATGTCTCCATGAGCAAGGGAAGAGTGGAAGAGAGGAGTAGGGGATTGCTGAAGGAGAGCGGGCGGGCCCAGCCGTTCATTCCGCCCCCCCACAGGGAGTCCGTCATCGTCTTCTCGTCTGCTAAGGTCGTCACGGAGACAAGCACACAGCAAGGCCACACTGCTCCTCCAGACTCTGACAGCTTCCTGTCGCTCCGCCCCCTCCCGGCGCCCGGCTGTGCCCCGCCCGCGCCCCCCCCAGAGGCTCTCCCACCGCCCCACCTCTCTCTGGGCGGGGCCAGAGGTACAGACAGAGGCGCCAGCTCTCGCCCCTGCTCATCCCAGAAAGCTTGTGTTGTGGTCCTAAGCCCTTTGGCCAATGGGTGACCCACCCCCACAATGTGAACAGGCCACTGTCTAATTTTAAAGGCCCACACGCATCAGCATTCTCTTACGGGTATTCGTATCTTTTTTGGAGAGTCCCTAACCCCTCCTTGCACCTAGCTCTCTGTTTTAACAGGGACAGTGGTGAAGGAGAAGGAGAGGGATCCAGGAGGCAACTAATGTAGAAGATTAACTGGGTTCTCAGAAGGTGTTGAAAGGCTTTTGGGTTGATCTTAAAGGCAGATTATGTGAACTCTGAGGTTTATGTTTAGCAACCTCATCAATCAACATCATCCAATAATTACGCAAAGACATGCGTCTTGTCATGTGGGAAATCGGCTGGGAAACATGACAGTTTCATCCTAAAATATGCATACTTCAACCAAAATTGCCTCTTTTTTTTGTTTAGTTTTTTTTTGTTCTTGAACCAGAAAAGCTCAAGAACACAGAAAATATGCGTGTGGGCCTTTAGCCTGCATCTCAGTCAGTGTGACATCCACTCGCAGCTGTAGCCTTTGCCAGTTTGGCCTGGCTTTAATGACCGGCCTGAGCTGTTGGCATGAGCTGTGGTCTGGTCTGGCTTTAAAGCGGCATGTGTCTAGGGGTTGTAATTACAAACTGAAGTCTGATATGTGCTGTAATGATAATCAGAGGGTATGCTCTCACGGTGACGCTTTCTCTCCTACGCCACTAGGTGGCATCGTCCATCGGGTCCCTCACCTGCGCTCCACACAGCGCCCCCCTCTGGAGGAGTGTCTGCTGGACGAAGAGTGCGCCATGTTCACCTCCCGCCCCTCTTCAGCTTCCGCCTGCACCCGCTGTGCCGACCCTGTAGCTTCAGTATTACTGCTGCAGACCTCTACTGTGAGTCCTGCTTCCCTGGTGCAGTCTGTGCCTGGGAATTATCAGTCTCACTGTGTGTCTCACTGAGTCTCTCTCTCTCTCTCACTGAGTCTCTCTCTCTCACTGAGTCTCTCTCTCTCTCTCTCTCTCTCTCTCTCTCTCTCTCTCTCTCTCTCTCTCTCTCCCCTTTTACAGTGAAAAAAAAAATATAATAACAGTAGTACTGTAGTAACAGTAGTACTGTTAATTAATTAATACAAAAATAATAATGACAGTGAAGACAAAAGAATAACAACCAGCAGACAACAATCAACAACGGTGCTGGTTATAGGAACAGACAAATATGAACACATATAGGGTGGAGATCCAGTAGATTTGGAACTACACACTTGCCCCTCTCCCAGTATTATAGTCAGTTTATCTGTGTTGCTTAATGAGTCTAAATCAGGTATTATTTTTGAAAGTTTTTTGAAAAAGTGGGCTCTTTCTTTTGTGAATTTATAACAATGAAGGAGAAAGTGCATCTCTGTCTCAACCTCACCAGTCGTGCAGTGACCACATATGCGTTGGTCTCTTGGCAGCCATGATTTTTTGTATCTGCCTGTCTCAATTGCTAGGCTGTGGTCACTGAGCCTGTATTTGGTAAGGATTTTCCTCTCCTTTGTATCTTTGATGGTGTAAAGATACTCCACTAATTCATAATCTCTCTTTAGGTTGAGGTAGCATTCTAATTTGGATTGTGATTTGGTTTGGTTACTCCAATGTTCCAGATATGTTTTCTTACTTTGTTTCATAATTTGAGTAATTTTGGTTTGATTTTGGAAAGCAGTGTTGGTCTGAGAATCATGGGTTACTGAGTCTCCTCTCTCTCACTCTCTCACTCTCTCTCACAGTTTCTCTCTCACTCTCTTATGGTGCTCACTGTACCTGTTATAATGCATGTTTTTGGTTTGATTTAGCCTGTTGTCTTCATATACTTATTTTGTGACAGCCTCATGCTAGTGTACTGGCCAGTTAATGGCCTCTGAATATTGCTCAATTTAACCGTTTTCTTTTTTCTTTTCTTTCTTTCCCACCCCAGTATTTTGAGCCAATCGATCTGCCCCCACTGTCCACAATGCAGGAATTCCAGCCAATCTGCCGCCCTGTTCTGATGTCTGCCTAGGATATGACCTCTGACCTGTGACCTGCAGTTAGAGAATTTGGGAACAGTTTAAACTGATAACGGATAACTAATTAAACTGGTGATGATGGTTGCAGTGCTTTAGTAAGGATCACCCTTAAAGGGGACCTGTACCCAAAATGAGCATATGCCTAGATCTGATCACTATATCGTAACTTTTCCCATTCCCGTCACCAAGTTGTTGCGAGCCAGGAGCCAATGTGTGTTTTATGTGATCCTTGTGAGCTAGCCCTTGTGCTGGAGGTCCCATAATGTCATAATCTGGATTGTTCTCCACCAGAGCATACTAAATACAGAAAATCCCTCTTCAGTGGTTCATACAAATAACCATTTGAAGTTTCTGATGATGCCTAGATTGATAAAACACTACTAATTCTCTGCATCATTTTGGGTATATACTCCACTGTGTTGACATTGGATTTAGCGGTTTCCGGTTTCAGCTATCAACGACTTCGTCACACTTTCGTCAAGTATTATGTATTGATCAGATCTAGGCATATGCTCATTTTGGGTACAGGCTGATTGCCTTTTTTAAGCTTAAAGCTTTAAGTGTGTTGACCTTACTTGTCAGTTTTCCATATTTTCATTAGTTGCTAGTTATAAGCAAAGTTACTGATACAGATCAGGTTAATTCAAATCCTTTTGATTATAGATTCATATGAGACCAGGTGACATTGGGTTACGATGATGCCATAAGATTGCTGTTTTTGTGCTTTTTCTGAACGCTGAAGTGGTCTACTGTGAAGTGCACTTCGGTAACGAATCACCACCGGTATTGCAACCCAGTGAAAAAAGAGTGTGCAAATGGGTGACTCTAAATGACACTTTTTAACCATGCCAAATGATCAGGAATTAGTTATTTTTTATCAAATGAAGCTGCTTTCTGCACCTCCCCTATTCTTAGCTCCCTGGGTACCGCAGAAGAAGACTGCTCGACGTGTAGGGTTTAGCATGTGTGTGCAGTCGGGGTTTTGTCCATAACACTAATGCCCGCTTCCCTAGGAAAGTCTTCCGGTCATTTAACCCATAGAGTAGCTAGCTAAACCTCCAGCTAAACCTTTCCTTGTTTTCCCTCTTCCCTCCCCTCATCTGTGAGTCAGCTGGCATATCATGCCTGAAATTATTATTGACCAATATTAGCATTCCTTTCTCAAAGTAACATTTTCCTGTTTTTTTTTTTTTGTTGTTGTTTTTTTTTACTGTTTGTTATCGGAGTACATTTTACTCCATTCAGATTTACACAACTTTGTTGTAGTCTGAGTTCTCTATTCATGCCAGGCTGTGCTTGCCGGTTTAGTTATGATGAGCGGCATATATTTTTTTATATGGATGTCTTCCTTTTTATGAAAAGGGCAGCCATTTTAGGCAACATCTCACCAGTTCCCATCACTACCAGTTCTTAAGAATGTGCAACAGTGTTATTATGCTCTGCAATGTGTCGGTGTGTGACGTTTGCAGTGGGTGTGTGAAAGTTGTGTGTGTGTGTGCGCAACTGTTCTGCAGTGTGTGAATGTTATGCGTTGTGGCAGTGTGACTGTTCTTCAGTGTCAGTGTGTGACTGTTCTGCAGTGGGTCAACATTCAACTGTTCTGCAGTGCGACTAATTATGTCTAATTATGTCATGTATAGTGTTTATAATAAATAACTTATTTAAAACATTTTGCCTGCTTTTTCAAGATCTCTTTTCCAAGCATGTTGATCATTTTAGCCTGTCCCAACTATGAGTTAAACCTGCAACATTTGACCCACAAAGCAATGTCTTATATTCCTCTAAACAAGAACCAAGGTTCCCAAAAATGCCCACTCCCCAAAAACAACCAAAATGGAAGAAAAACATCTGTGATGGTCAGTCCAGAAGTGCGTTGAATTGACCTGGGGTCTGTTCCCCAAAGTAGGTTTGTGGTATTAGCCAGATAACTATTTAGTAAAACCAGGACCCTGCCCAAATCTTCAACATGGACTGAACATGGCTTCAACATGGCTGTTCTGGGTTTTACTTTCTGCCGTCGTCCAGCTGACTCCCTGATTCTGCTGTGTGGAACTGTCCCCCGGGCCACTCCAGTGGGATAGGGCTGGCATGAGCCCAGTGAGAGTGATGGAGGATCTCACAGGGGTGGAAGCTGACAATTTTACAGTGTTAATCTGAGCTGTGAGTCTGAGAAAGAGTGTCACCTTTGTGCTGCAGTGGCTCCCCCACCCCCTGCTACCCCCTCTTGGTGTCACGTGTCCCTTAAAAGTTGTAATCCAAGAGCGTCCCTGCCCACCACAGAACAGCGCTGGCCCCCCGCAAGGCTGGTGACAAAATGGCTGGGCCTGGGACTTGACTGGATATAGGCGATGTTACTCAATGGCTTCTGTGATGTTTGATATCAGCAGGGGAAAAACTCCCTTTCCTTGACCCTTTCCCCTTCAGTGGAATGTCTCCCTTGGCATGACATTTTGTAAGGGACCCTGAGGAACTCAAGTGCCCCTTGGCATCTAGACCCTTTGGAAACGGGCCTATTTTTAGCTCCCAAGTTGAAGTTCACAAATGGTGGGTTTGAGTCTTCGTGTGAATAAACAAATGAGGGAAAGAGACATGGCTGAAAGGCAGATGAGCCAGACTCATTACCAGGGAGTTTGAATTTGTTTGGGGACTTTGCTTGTATCAGGGACAGGAACTGTGGCATACAGAAGCAGTGGGGAAGAGAGCAGAGGGCTTTATGTTTAAATGGGGCAGGAATTTAAAACCGCACTCCCAGGTGGCACGTCCAGGGCCCAGGTCCTGCGCGTGGTCATCCCAACTTCAGCAGGGCTGCACAGGTTTGACCAAAGCATGACCCAGGGCCTTTGGGTTTCTGTGCCTTTGGCTCTTCATGGCCGATCCGGCAACTGCAGTGACAACAAGCCTTGAAGTGCGGCCTTCCGGGGCACTGATGGCACAGATCAGCTGGTGGGCTGCACACTGATAACAGATAAAAGTGTATTGTGTAAGACGACTGCTGGTCTGTGTGTCCTACAATCCATGGGCAATGGATTGTAGGACACAGAGAAGGCAAGTCTCAGAATAGAATTATCTAGAAAAGTTGAGGGAATTCAGGTGAGACTGAGACAAATGTATCTGTGGGTAAATTGACAATTGCATGAGTGATTTCTGAACTTCTAATCTGTAATGGATTTTTATATCAGTTTATGACAGATATGGCCACAGGTCTCTGTGCTTCCATTGACCATTCAATTTATTGTTGAAACAAATTACTATTAAACATTAAAGCACAACAAACCGAGATTAATCTCTGATCACTGTTTTTGAACTCTCATTAAAAGGACCTTCAATTGATTTTGGGCTATTGAGCTGTCAATTTGAACATGACATCTGCACTGACAACATGCTGAAGGGGCTGCAGTGGTTGATGTTTGTTTATTTCTGCCAATTTCCGTCTCTGAAGCAAGTTCAGGAGTACTCAGGAGTTATAGCTCTTTACAGTTCAGGAATTGCAATTACAGTTTAAACAAAAATGCATGCACTGAGGGTCAGAAAGGATGGAGTTTGGAGAGACATGCCAATGAACTAATGAATTAGGACTAAATAACAACCAAAGCCTGCAGACTACATGACCCTCCAGTACAGGGTTGAGGCCCACTGTGAAGGTATTGCAACTACTTCACTAAAATCCCAAGTTTTTATTATGTAGCAGAAACCAGTGATGTAGGCACATCATACCTGAAGCCCTGTTTAAAATGACCCAGGTGGATTATTATGAAAGTCGCAGGTTTTATCTGCCTTGCGCCTGATGCATTGAATGGGACTTCAATGCTATTTTAAAATAATTCCTGTGACTTTGCTAAAGAAGGTGGCTGATTTATGCCTCGTCACCTACTTCTGACCAAGTGCTCCTTGCCAAGCTTCCATTGGCTGACTCTTAAAAAGCCCTGGTGGTTCTTTTATCAGTTTGGCTGCATCTGTGTCCCAGTGCAAGCTGACTGACTGATGCTCATGTGACTGTTTACGGGCTATCAGGCTGTTGGACCGTTGGTACGCTCTCGGCCTCTGCAAGTTTGGAATGTCAAACATGGAGGGCCAATTACGTCCGGCACACGTGACAGGCTAAGCTATAGCAGTGAGCCCGATCTCTGTGCGGAACATGGCTCTCACTCCCAGAAACTTTGGGAAGGACATAAAACTGGCACACGTTGTTCCTTTCTGCTGTCCCTACTGAAAAAATATGATAGTCGCTGCTCCTGCTCAAAGCCGCACTCCCTGTTCTTCCTGCCGGCTACTGCAGCTGAATTCTCACCCCCAGTCCTTTTCCACAGCCTCTATAGCCCTTTTCCACAGCCTCTACAGTCCTTTTCCACAGCCTCTACAGCCCTTTTCCACAGCCTCTATAGCCCTTTTCCACAGCCTCTACAGCCCTTTTCCACAGCTCTTCAGTCCTTTTCCACAGCTCTTCAGCCCTTTTCCACAGCCTCTACAGCCCTTTTCCACAGCCTCTACAGCCCTTTTCCACAGCCTCTATAGCCCTTTTCCACAGCCTCTACAGCCCTTTTCTACAGCTCTACAGTCCTTTTCTACAGCCTCTGCTGCATCTTTGCTAGGTCCCTGTGAAGATGGAGGCCTCCCCTATACATTTCTTTAAAATGTTTTAACGTGATATAGAAAGATCTGGTTTAATATATTACTACTTCAGTCCATAAAATGGTGATGGTCTAAATGCGTGACTGCTAGTTGCACACCTGCTGCTGGTCGCAAGTAACATGTCATTAAGGCAGGTGTGTGAGGAGCCGGAAGGAGACCGTTTCGTAGGGTTGAGGTCTGTTCTATGCAGAACATAAAAGTCCCTTCTTGTAATTTTAAAATAAATTCCTTTAAAAAAAACTCAGATGGCTCTAAATTTTTCTGTAAGACGTAGTAGTGGCCAGCTTTGTCACCATCTTCAATAATAAATATATTTTTGCTCCAAGGGACTTCCCATCCCATAGGCCCTCTGTCAGGGTCTTGAAACGTGTCTGCTCAGAAACGTGGGCAGCCAGTCCCCTATTCCCCCCCCACCCCCACGATATGGTAGCTGAACCAGTCAGTTACTGCGCCGACTGTGCAGCAAATCTTACCGAGTGAAGAGGCAGCCATCTGCCCTGTGGAACTCCCAACTGAACTGCTGAGTCATTAAGCAAGGCAATTTTTCACATTTAACCAAATTATGTTATGTAATGCTCATATGCAGCTTATCGGGTAGACTTGCAGGCACCCGATTCCCCAGTCTGTGGGGGGGGGGGGGGGGGGGGGGGGGGGGGTTTGCTAGAGAGAACTGAGTCGTGGATCTCTGCCAACTGGGCTCTTACTGACCCTGCCAATTGCGCATCGCCCTGTGGTGAGCACATGTTGTTTGACATACAGTAGACATTATACAGGGCTGTAGCATGTTGTCAGAGGTCTGTGCTGATACCTTTCAGCAAATGCAAACATTTCATTTAAAACACTTAGACTGAGATGTTTTGCCAATCTCACACAGTTTATTTACAATAATTGTTCATTGAAATATGACAGTAAATGTAAAAGTATAAATAAAGGTATTCTTGAACATAAAATATAGATCATTATCCATGCTCTTCATTATATGCAGCTTTTTTTCTTAATTTTTATTAAGGGGGCCAATAATTCCGTAGGTTTCCAGATGACGGCCATTAACTTGCAGAGGAACAGGGTCAGACCCTAAAGAGGACCTTATTATCTTATTTCATGATGGGTTTGGAGGTTTGCTCTGTATGTGTAGTTCAGTGTTAAATGAATTTGTATAGCTGGAGGGGCTTGGCTTAGTACTCAGAGCCTATGTTGTGTGGCAGGAGATGAAGGGTGGGGGGATAGGTCCCTGCCCTCACTGAGTGGACCCCAAGGCGCCACATGGTATCTGGCAAGACTAATAGCAAGCGATGTTGAAAAACAAAACCTATGTCATCCTGTAAGAAAGAGATAGGCCCTCACAGATAAGATTGACATGTGCGTCAAGTCAAGGCGTCCAAGGATATTTAAGCCAGGCCATACGACCAGTGTGTTGAAGGTTGCTGTACTGCAAACTTGTTTTGTGTTTCAGTGATCTTCCCCAAACTCCGGCTGGACATTCAAACTACTTTTTATTAGGAAAGTGTTTGAGTGCATTCCTGCCTCTTGGTTTTGATTACAGGGAGAGAAGCTGAGTTCTAACATTCATTTATTAATTATTTTTGTTTTGCCTCAGTTTTGCTATGATAACTGGAGGGATTTGACAGTAGAGTTCGATTTATATTTATGATGCATTTTTGCAGTATGCATGCTGAGTGTTTATGGAGGTGGGAGGGTGGCAGGGAGGAGCCAGGGGACCCTATAAAGTGACAGCCCTCAGAGTTGCCCACCCTGAGAAGCAGAGAGGGAAGTCCTACAGAGCGTTTCTGGCAGACAGGACGCCCGGCAAAGCCTCTTCAATCCTGTCCCGTATCGCACAGAACCTGTCGTCATGTCCGCCACACCTGAAGAGCCAGTCGACCCCACCCAGATGGGTGAGGGGCAGGCCATCGCAGTGCTGACATCCGGAGGTGATGCTCAAGGTAAGAGCGCAAGTATGCATGGCCGAGTTTTGCGGCAGAGGAAGTGGGGCCTCCGGGGCACCACGTGTTGTTGGACCTGTTGTTGGTGGGTGATGACGGTAATTGAGGTTCATGAACGATGCCGTTAGCTGCAGTTCTCGAGTTGTAATTGCACCCCCGCTTTCTGGGTATGGCAGACTTGGCACCCACAGCGGAGGAAGTGCTGCAAGAGAGGCATCCAAAGCAAACAGCAGCGATCGGTTACAGCGAATGTGTGGCCTAAAATACTGACTGCACCCCCCACCCCGTCCCCCTCCCTGCGACTCCCTGTAAGCAGCCCAGCTATCAGACATCAGGTTGACACCTCTGGCCTTTAGCTCTGCCTCAGATTAGCTTGTCCAGATAGGATGAGGAAGTAGCAGAGAGGGTTCTGTTTGAGGTCACCTGACCTTCGAGTCACATGACTGTTGCGATGGGGGCTCGTCTTCAGATGCCAGATGATCTGTGCAGTCAAACAGCCCTGTAAGACCACAAAATTGGTTGCATGTTACATTGAAATGTGTCCTTCAAACTTGAGAGCAAAGGATATTGTGCTTTGTTTGAATTGAGATTTTGATCTGCCAAATTGGTTTGCATTGCTCACACTGCAAACTTGTTTTGTGTTTCCATGATCTTCCCCAGCGCTGGCTTGACATTCAACAAACTTTTACTTTTCATTAGGAAAGTGTTTGTTAAATTTGTTGCATTCCTGCCTCTTGGTTTTGATTACAGGCAGAGGAGCTGAGTCTTAACATTCATGTATTCATTATTTTTGTTTTGCCTACCAATAAAAGATCAGTTGATCGAACAATGTCAAATACCAGCAGCACAATTGTGCTACGATAACAGGAGGGATTTGACAGTAGGGTTCGATTTATATTTAGGATGCAGTTGTGGAGTATGCATGCCTAGTGTTTATGGAGGTGGGAGGGTAACAGGGAGGAGCCAGGGGATTTTCAGCGCGTTATAAAGTGACAGCCCTCAGAGTTGCCCACCCTGAGAAGCAGAGAGGGAAGTCCTACAGAGCGTTTCTGGCAGACAGGACGCCCGGCAAAGCCTCTTCAATCCTGTCCCGTATCGCACAGAACCTGTCGTCATGTCCACCACACCCGAAGAGCCGGTCGACCCCACCCAGATGGGTGTGGGGAAGGCCATCGCAGTGCTGACGTCCGGAGGTGATGCTCAAGGTAAGAGCGCAAGCATGCATGGCCGAGTTTTGCGGCAGAGGAAGTGGGGCCTCCGGGGCACCACGTGTTGTTGGACCTGTTGCTGGTGGGTGATGACGGTAATTGAGGTTCATGAACGATGCCGTTAGCCGCGGTTCTCGAGTTGTAATTGCACCCCCGCTTTCTGAGTATGGCAGACTTGGCACCCACAGCGGAGGAAGTGCTGCAAGAGAGGCATCCAAAGCAAACAGCAGCGATCGGTTACAGCGAATGTGTGGCCTAAAATAAGGACTGCACCCCCCACCCCGTCCCCCAGTCAATCTCAGTTTTTGTTTGGGTAAAACAGTCCTGCATCAGCAAAGCTCACTCCTCACTTGGAATTAGTTGAAATCGTTTTTTTTATTGACTGGGAAAAGAGTCAGAACTGGAATTCCATCCTTTATCAATGGACCCTGGGGAGAGAAAAAAAGGCACCAGCAAATATTTTAAACTAACATGGCTGCCATTAGCAAATGGCAACAGATTCTGCTTATTGTGCTGCTACATACATTCATTCTTTATTCCAGTGAAAACTGAAGATGTTTTCATACTCTTCTTAGAATTTTTTTTTTAATTCAGCAGGTAAAAATCTGTAGTATACATTTTTATTATTCAGCTGTTGTTTCTATGGGCAATGCTCAACTTTCATGTAACCTTTCGCGTTGGTCCTTTCATCTCCCCTTGTCTGGTCTCTTTCTCTTATTTGGGGCTAATTTTAGAGTGGGTGACCTTTCTGTGGTATGACACATTTGGGCTGTGAGGCCTAGTCCGCTCTTCAGCTGCTCCCTGCTGAAACGAGAGACACTCTGTGCACATTTACAGTAACAAAACCCAGACACCTTGGCCTTTTCAGTGACATATATGCTGGAGGGAGAGGAGAGCAAGGAGAGACTACCCAAAATTAAACATAAAATCTGTGGGCTATAAGCCTAGTGCTTCTTTTTCAGCTTAATGGCATAAATCCCGATATTGGCAGTCATGGGATAAGTTATTAATGGGTTTCCTTTGTCAGGTTCCTACTAAATTTCATATTTTCACATGTCCTATGTACAAACTGGCATACTGGCATGAAACTAGGTGGACCAGCATTTTGCCCTTATTTTGTCAAAACCTTGTATGGCTAGGCTGATGTGTTTTAAGGTGAAAATAATTCCAGCAGCCCTTGGCCCTATAATCTTTCAATCAACAGCTGACTACGTTTTATTCTGAAAAGCCAGGCGGCAGTATTAATCAGTTATTTACCTCAGTTAGATTTGAACCTGTGATGTTCAATTCTTTATTTTCCTGATAAGTACTTCCAAGGTAAAGGCAGGTAAAACATTCAGTTGGGCTAAACTAAAGAACACTCAGTCAATAGAAAGGTACACTGACACCACTCTGGGTCACATAACAGGGTTCCCTAGCTGGCCTGTGCTGTTGTGAATGTAAGAGATAGCTGTGTGGTGTACCGGCTAAAGGACTGGGCTTCAAACCACTAGGTTGTCAGGTCCCAGGCTGTAGCGACAGGTTTAGTCCCCTTGAGCAGTAACATTTGTCTTGTGTCGAGTCAGACAGCTGGACACGGCTGAATCCCAACACCCACTGGAGTGACACAACGGCCCTTGGCAAGCTGCAGGACCTCAGTTAGTTCATAAATATTAAGCTATTATTCATATTCAGCTGTATAATCATACAATTTATGTGATGACCACAAATTCCGTCTTTTGATTGATCGATTAACACCTTCCACTTTGCCCTCCTAGAGGGCAATTTCCACCTATTTTGTACAAGTCCTATAAAAGTGTCAAAAACGATTTACTGCGCACACATGGTTGAAAACTTAAATTAAAGAAGAGGCATGTACCATTCAGAAATATGAGACAGAACACATTTATGTCATAGTGTATACATAAAAGGTACAAAAAAAATAAAAATGCCTGAAGTTTTTATAGTTTAGCACTGAATATCTCCATTTCTAAGTCAAGGATCAACCCAGAACTACTTTATATTTGTGCACAAAGTTGATGTCAACTTGTGTAAAAAATTTGTGGTAAAGATATTGACATGTATTGAAATTCCACGTGAGTTCTCCCAAAACTGCACCCAGATGTGCTCAAGTCTCCCCAAATCTCTCCAAATACAAAACATCTGCATATCTCTTTGTCCAGACACGCGAATGATCAGAAAAACCTCTTTTTTTAATATAAAAGCAGATTTATTTTTATACATAATGTAGATTAACCCTCATGTGTGTTTTGTTCACATATATGAGAGTATGTTTTTATAAAGCATGCTGAAAGCTCTCCAAAAAGGATTACTCACTGTAATGCTTTCTAACCAACCTGCATTTAAAATTTCTTATTTCAAAATTAGGTTCACCAGAGCCTCATTATCCCTGTTCGCCAGTACAATTACAGGTTTATAGCAAGTCCAAATCATGGTATAACACACGTCTGTATATTCATTCTGTTATGCAAACCCTGCAATATTCCTAAACTTTCCGTCACCTGAATATGACATATCCACACTTTGTTGGAAAGGGAAGGAAACCCCATACAAGAAGCTTACCCCATACAAAAAACCAATGTGTTTATTCATGCAACTTCTGAATTTATATTTTTGTTCTTATATTGGAACATGGTTTTTTGACTTAGAGAAATGGTATCAAGGATTGTTGGAATATGTCTTTTGTCATCTGAATCTGTGGCAAGGTGGGGGTTGTAAACCGTGAGCATGGCGACGGGGAGGCTGAAGTTGTATTGCCCTGCTTTGCAAATAAGAGGCTGATAAGCATCTAAATTGCTGTTCTCGCTAACGGAGAGTCTTTTTAACAATCTGGCATTGCCGTTTTGCAGTTTTATTACATTGCAGTTTTTTGTATTCATATAAATTTGAACCCAGCAATAATTTGGGATGTCACCGACTCAACGACAAGGGAGCAAAGTCAAATGGGTTAAGCATAGAGTAATACCTAAACAGTGCTGTAATGGAACATGGGTGCTATCCATCCAGGGGAGTAGGGCTGGCTTCAGTCCTCCATGGTTCCTGACATCAAATCCAATTCAGGGAGGAAAGGGAAATATACGTTCCCCTGGATACAACTGTGTGCTTTCTGTGTTTCTCTACTTTTTAGGCATGAACGCGGCTGTGAGGGCCACGGTCAGAGTCGGCATCTACACAGGGGCCAAGGTCTACTTCGTTCATGAGGTCAGTGACTCGCTGCCGGAGGGAGAACCTCTGCAGTCATTTTAAACTAATGGCACATTCTAAGCCATGCAGATATGGTATAGAGTAGACTTAGTCACGTTCATAAGGACTGGCACCTTTTCACAGACTGGACATGTTTCAACTTCATATTTAGTGAATAGTGTGTATTTTGCATGTGTGTATTTTGCATGTAAATTTTCGGAATTTTAAATATTCCTTGCTATGCTATTTTAAAAAGATCATATAATTTTAAAATGGAACTATTTCCTAACTGTAGTCCTCGTTGATGGTCCATGTCATTCTCAACTATTGTGGGCCTATCTGCAGCAGACTATCTGCCAGTAGCTAAATGAATTTTTCTGGATTTTATTGAGCTGCCCTGCTGAAAAAAACTGCTCAAGCTAGGTTCTGAAACAGCCGGTAGCCGGTTGATCAGTTCAGACCAGCTCCATACTGAACATGGTTTAACCAGCTCAAGCTATGATTTGAAACACCTGGTAGCTGGTCATTTCAAGCTGGTTAAAGCTGGATCTTACACCAGGGTGGTTTATTCAGGGTGCATTCAGACAGTCATTGACAGCCACATCAAAGGATATTCTGAGAACGTGCAAACATTTCACATGACCAAAAACTCAAATTTAATATGAAGATGTTATTGTATATGCAGGCTGCATTTGTTCTCTTGAATGATCAGGCAAGTGGTAGACTGAAAGAAGCAGGCAATTTGCTGGAGGTTTGTGAATCCTGCTGTAAACACAGGTTTGTGTGTGCAGGGGTACCAGGGTCTCGTTGATGGTGGGGATAATATTCGTCCTGCTACCTGGGAGAGTGTGTCCATGATGCTTCAGCTGGTAAGTTCTGGCTCCCTGCCTCGCCTCGACTATAAACACCCATCAACACCCTCTCTACACCAGACTAACAGAATTAAGTCTTTATGGTGTAATATCAAATATGTTATTAGAATGTTGTTAACAGCGGCCTGTAGATGAGTGGTTAAGGTACATGACTGGGACCCACAAGGTCGGAGGTTCGATCCCTGGTGTAGCCACAATAAGATTGGAGTTTGAGAACACTGACTTGGACACCATCTAGAACACCATTCAAATGATTAAATGAATCATTAAGTGTGTTTTCCTTGAAACATCTTTGTCCAAAACAACTCCGATAACTTTTAAAAGCAGAATATTTATGGAAGCGACTCTTTTTAAGTACCTTCAGCTGAAGAATACAATGGACCAACACTCTAACACGTCAGGTTACAACGCAATTTCTTAGCCACAATATTACTGTGTTGTCATGAGTGCCTTAACCTCCGCCCAAACTAAAGTTGACCGTTTATTTATTATATCCTCTACTGAACCATCATGTCCAGGGGCCTCTTTTATAAAACTGTGCGTAGGATTCAGGTCAAAAGGTTGCGTACGCATGGAACCCAGGACGTGCGTACACACAAAAATATTCAGATTTATAAAACAGTGCACACGCACGTCCCATGCCAGTTTTCCTTTATAAATCACAATAATCTCTAAATGTGGCGCACCTTTGCCAGCTTCATATCCCGCCCACCCCTAATGAATATGCATTTCACAAAGACGACAATGGCAAACGCTGAAAAGAAGGCCAAGAAAAGGGATTTCAGCCATTTGATTGCCTCAACGAATGTGATGATGACAATGATAATAATAATAATAATAATAATAATAATACACGTTATTTGTCTAGCACCATTGAAACACAGTTACAAAATTAAGAGATAGAACGAACAAAAATCCATAACAATAAACACATTATGAAACATAATATATGAATATGATAACAATATATGAAACTATGCACTCGTATCTGTCCGACTGACGCATTGTATCAGTGCAGCGTAATTTGTCCGACTGTTCACCATATTATTTATGAGAATACATTTAATAACATGAAGTATTGTTTAACAATTCATCTACATATTTGAGGGATTATTTTACAACAACATCTCCGTTTATATTTATCATCCTAAATCATATTTTTTGGGCACAGGCATCAATCAAACAGCTGTTTTTTATTCGTTGTAAGAGAGGCTTTTATCCGTTTTTGCAAATTAACTCTTCATATGTGATACGTGAGAGGTGGCATACGCATTCTTTTGTTCATACGCAACGTTTCTAAATGAGGCCCCAGATCTTTACAACATACTTTACTCTGAAAGGGCAAGGTCGTAGGATGTGCCCTACCATGTTAATGTTTCTTGGGATAGTCCTCATTTTTTCTAGAGCTGTACGTGCTTGTGTTTTCTAACCCTGTCCCCGCTCCCTTCCTCTTCAGGGTGGCACTGTGATTGGCAGTGCCCGTTGTAAGGATTTCCGGACCAGGGAGGGGCGCACACAGGCCGCCTACAATCTGGTTAAGCTCGGCATCACCAACCTCTGTGTGATTGGCGGTGACGGCAGTTTGACCGGCGCCAACCAGTTCCGTACAGAGTGGAGTGAGCTGCTGGAGGACCTGCTGGAGGAAGGTGAGGAGCCTGCTGCCCGCAAAGGCCCAAACTGCCTCCACTGGCCAAAACTTACCCCAAAGGCCCAAACTGCTTCCACAGGCCCAAACTTACCCCAAAGGCCCCGTCTGCCCCCAAAGGCCCCACCTGCCCCCAAAGGCCCAAACTGCCTCCACAGGCCCAAACTTACCCCAAAGGCCCCACCTGCCCCCACTGGCCCAAACTTACCCCAAAGGCCCCACCTGCCCCCACAGGCCCAAACTTACCCCAAAGGCCCCACCTGCCAACACAGGCCCAAACTTACCCCAAAGGCCCCACCTGCCCCCAAGGCCCAAACTGCCTCAGGAGTCCTCTGAGACTCCATTTATGAGAATCTCCTTACATTATATTTACACAGTAAATATCCTTTTTGACAACAGTTCTGCAGCCTCCCGTTAACTACATTTACCAAAAGTCGTCTTAGATTGCCTTTCCACTGGCTGGATTCAGTTCCACAGTAACACATTCTTTCCCCTTGCTCTCTTCCCTGAAGTGAGCTATTTTGTAATGAAATTTGTGAACTTAACAGGTACTCTGCAAGGGAGGATAGACAAGGAACAAACCAAAACAGAACTGAACTACCTATTAAATACGCTGTTGATGGTCATTGCGGTGCCTTTAGTGAGGATTTATTGTGGGAAAAAAAGCGCAAACACAAAATGTGGAGGCTATTTGCCAAAGTTTAATTCTCAATTCTTAATCCCCCCTCCCGTCTCTCAATATGTGAATTATTCATCCAAATTCCTGAATAGCCCCCATGTCAGGTGTTCCCTTTCCAACCGGCTCCTGTGTGACATGTGCCCCCTTCTCCTTCTCTCCTCCAGAGAAGATCACGGAGGAGGAGGCCCAGAACTCCTCACACCTCAACATCGTGGGCATGGTCGGGTCCATCGACAACGACTTCTGTGGGACGGACATGACCATCGGCACAGACTCCGCCCTCCACCGCATAATGGAGGTGGTGGACTCCATCACCACCACGGCACAGAGGTACCCTCACCGAGCTTCCAGACCAGCCAAACGCCAGTACCTCACACCACGCCAAAACCGCCATGACATAGATGTTTTTCAGATTCAAATGCACATAATAGCATAATGTTTTTAGCAAATAGTGTTGTTTTCATATTATTTATCTGTGTTTTTTATGTGAGTTGACTGAACTTGCTAAAGGCAGGAGTTTCCCCACTGTGTGTTGCCTTGGAGATTTGAACCCCCCCTTTGTTTTTTATTCTTTCCACAGCCATCAAAGGACCTTCATTCTGGAGGTGATGGGCAGGCACTGTGGGTGAGTAGCTGTGTTTGTCTGTTTGTCTGTGTGTGTGAGAGAGAGAATGAGTATGTGTGTGTAATGTAGTCTGTTTGTGAAAGTGAGTATGCATGTGTAATGTAATGTATGTGTGTGTGTGTGTGTGAGTGAGTGTGTTTATATAATGTTGTGTGTGTGTGCTACAGGTATCTGGCCCTGGTCACAGCTCTGGCCTGTGGGGCTGACTGGGTGTTTATCCCTGAGATGCCCCCAGAGGATGACTGGGAGGAGCACCTGTGCAGGAGACTCACGGAGGTACTGCACCCCAATACTGCTCTAACACTATACCCCACACTGTACCCCAATACTGCACCCAATACTGCTCTAACACTATACCCCACACTGTACCCCAATACTGTACCCAATACTGCTCTAACACTATACCCCACACTGTACCCCAATACTGCACCCAATACTGCTCTAACACTATACCCCAATACTGCACCCCACACTGTACCGAAATACTGCTCTAACACTGTACATAAACACTATACCCCAATATTACTGTAACATCATACCCCGCACTGTACATAATACTGTACCCCACACTACAAACAGTACATTTACATGTCAATATCTGGAAAGCAGTGGCGGTGGGTTCCTCTGTGTTCCTCCGGCATAGCACAGGTCTGAATGGTCTGAGGGGGTTCAGCGGAGACCGAGCATGGCTTCTCTTCTCTCTCAGACCAGGGGCAGGGGATCACGTCTGAACGTCATCATCGTGGCTGAGGGAGCAATGGACTCGCAGGGAAGACCCATCACGTCTGAGGACATCAGAGAGGTGATCACACGTCTCTCTCTCACTCTCTGTTTCCCTCTCCTCCCTCTCTTTCAATCCTCCCTCCCCCCTCTCGCTCACTCTGTTTCCCTCTCCTCCCTCTCTCTCAATCCCCCCCTCCTCTTTCTCACTATCTCTCTTTCCCTCTCCTCCCTCTCAGTCTCTCCCTCCTCTCTTACTTCCTCTCTCCCCCTTTTTCTCTCACTCTGTCTCTCTTCCTCTCTCTCTCTTTCTCAGTCTCTCTGTGTCTCTCACTTCCTCTCTCCCTCTCATTGTCTCTTTCAGTCTCTTTCTCTCTCTGTGGTCTGTTTTGTAGTTGCCCTGAAACAGTTTGGTATCTAGCTCCTAGCCTTGCAAGTGTGTGTTGGGCTGGGGTGTTATTTTCAACAGCAGTACAGGGTGGTTAGGTGAACTTCCTGTACGGTCAGGCAAAACTCACTCCAGGGACAGTACATAGGAGCAGGAACAGGAAGTGTGTCCATCCACAGATGTACAGCTGGTTTTGGGGGATACATCCCTCCATGCACCTTAGGGCAGTTTGAGAATTACAGGGTGAATGGCATGGCTACGTTTCAGCATACAGAGTGTTGAGGGGCTGTTTGTGGGGTAGATGACAAAGTGATGGAGACATGTTTGGGTTGAGAGCTGTGTGTTGGCTGTGTGTTTTACTTCTTTGTTCGAGGGGCGTGTGGGAGTAAAGATGGTACGTTAGAAAGTTGTTTTTATGTAATGGTGGAGGTTTCTGTGTGCTCAGTAAATGAATATCAAAGTCTCTCTCTTTCTTTTCTCTTTCTAATCACTCCTGTTTCTCCCTTTTTCCTCTCCAAACGTATTCCTTTTATTTGGTTGTTAACGCTCTAGTCTAATCTAAGATCCCCTGCAGCTCTAATATATTGATTGCTCAAATTCACACATTGAAAAATGTACAGTGCTGATATAATGCTGAAAACATCTCAGCTTTACTCAGCACTGTCTGACCGCGCTTCCGTCTGTCCGTCCGTCTGTAGCTGGTGGCGACGAAGCTGGGCTACGACACCCGCGCCACCATCCTGGGGCACGTTCAAAGAGGGGGAACCCCCTCAGCGTTTGACAGAATCCTGGTACGTCCTCCCCCTTATTCAATTCAAATTTCCATCCTGATCCAAACTTTTACTGGCTTCTGTTGTCTTCAGATTGTAATGCACAGTATTCCCAAAGAGGACAGTGTGCATCTCCCCCTCGCTCTAGTTCTAGCAACATATGCTTTGAAATATAGGATCAGTGAGCCTCGTAAGTCTTGGGACAAAGACAAAACATTTTCTTGACTTGGCTGTGTACTCCACAATTTTAGATTGATAATGAAACAATTCACACATAGTTAAAATGAATACATATAGCTTTTATGAAAGAGTATTTTTTGGTGATTTTGGTTTAACTAAATTACAGCACATAGTCCCTTCATTTCATGGTGCAGAGTCAAATCAAGAAAGAAATATGCCTTTGTCCCAAACATAATGGAGCTCACTGTATATATGCTATTTTCTCTCACTCTCCCTTCTCACTGTTCTCCTTCCCTGCTCCTCCCTCTCGACCCTCCCTTCCCCTCACTCTTTCTCTCCCTCCCTCCTCCCTCGCCCTCTCTCGCCCTCTCTCTCCCTCTCTCTCCCTCCCTCCACTCTTCAGGGCAGCAGGATGGGGGTCGAAGCCGTTATGGCTCTGTTGGAGGCCACCCCAGAAACCCCCGCCTGTGTGGTCAGTCTCTCAGGAAACCTGGCCGTCAGGCTGCCCCTCATGGAGTGCGTTCAAGTGGTGAGCTTTCCTGTTCTGAGCCCGCCCCCTCACTCTTCCCCTCCCCTTCTCCCTCCCCCGTGAAGCAGGCCACACCCCTTCCTCTCAGCTCCCTTCTCCAACAGGCCACTCCCCTTAATGCCATGCCATGCCCCTTCAGAAATGGACCCACACTTACACCTTCCTCTCAGTATGGTTCAATAAATCTAAATGAATTAATTCAATCAATAATTATGCAAATAGTAATTATGTAGATAATACATATATAGATGATTATCTGGGAAGGTCCATTCTTGGCACAAGGAGGGCAGGAGTAGCAGGTTCGCTGAAGCCAGGGTCAGGTTATGGCGATTGAGCTACAGCTCCAGGCCAGAGCCCAGAGCAGACAGAGGAGAGGAGAAACAAAATAGTGATTAGTGCATGGTAAAACTGGTAGGTCTGTTGCTGTAAACCAACCAGGCTAGCACCTGTTTGTCAGTTTTAAAAGTTAGGATTTAAACTACATAATTCCTTAGTAAGAAAGGTAAAATACTGCAATGCCTCCCCCTTTCTCTCTGTCTCAGACCAAGGACGTGACCACTGCCATGGCCGAGGGAAGATATGACGATGCCATCAAACTCAGGGGAAAGTGAGAATCCACTTCTCTTATTTTCTCATCCTACTACATCTTTAACTCACTGTTTACTACCGAGATATTCTGTCCAGCCTCCTGGCTGAATCATACGTGTAGTCAGGTTAATTTCTCCCATGGTAAATTGGCCTTAGAATGTCCACTTCTCAGATTAACCCTGAAACTGAACTAGATAGCTCCCCCTAGCTGTTCACCAGGCATCTACAAGTTACCGTATGTGAGAGAGTGGCAATTTAATGTATGAGCCTCAGTATTCAGAGTTTGAATTATGAAACGCTGAATGTCTCCTGCTCATGACCACTTACATTCATTAAGTCCAATAAATGTATGCATGTATTTTACCTAGTTATACACTCAATAAGCACTTTATTAGGTATTTATCACACTAATTAAAGTTTCTGCTGCTGTAGCCTATCCACTTTGAGGTTTGATGTGTTGTGTGTTCAGAGATGCTCTTCTGCACTGCTGTAATGTTTGCGCCACTGTCACCTTCCGGTCAGCTTTGACCAGTCTGACCCTCCTCCTCTGACTGTTGTGCATGCAAATCCCAGGAAATCACCAGTTTTGTAATACTCAAACCACCCTGTCTGTCACCAATAATAATTTTGTGGACACTTAGATCATATTTCTTCCCCATTCTGACGTTTGGTCTGAAAAACAGCTGAACCTCTTGACCACGCATGATTTAGTTGCTGCATGATTGGCTGATTACATTTTTGCATTAATAAGCTGGTGTACAGGTTTACATAATAAAGTGATCATAGTTTACATTTGTATGTATCATAAAACATGGCTGTCTGGCTCTCCGCAGCACTTAAATCTAAGCCCATCCTGCTTCTAGCCTGCTTTCACCTTGCAAACTGTTGCCTCAAACCAGCTGTATGAATACGACTTGCAAGAAGGCAAGCTGTTTTGACAAATAGCAGTGGGATCATTTAAATTTCCAAGTCTGACAAAATCACATTTTCTGTCATGCTTGGCATTTCTGAAATAAATGCATGTATGAGGCAGAGTGGACAGTGACAGGGAAAATTGATGAAATAATGAAAACTAAATAGAAAAAGACACTATACCCATATGTCATTCTCTCTCTCTCTCTCTCTCTCTCTCTCTCTCTCTCTCTCTCTCTCTCGCGCTGTGTGTGTGTGTGTGTGTGTATAGGAGCTTTGAGAATAACTGGAACACTTACAAACTTCTGGCTCATGTGCGCCCCCCAGATGTCAAGGTGAGGAATTGCAGCATTGTTCATTTGGATAATCCCACTGTTGTCAGTTGTAATGCAAGTTTAGTGGAAAATGATGGGATGTCTCTGTTGCCATGTGGCAACTGTGACTGGAACAACAGTGACTGAGACACACAAGCAAAAATGCATTGTTTATTACTAGCTTCTGAAGTATTTGTGATACTGCCATGCTGGAATACATTAATAACACAACTGTAATAGTGACAATTTATTATTGTCACAATGTTACATCATCATGTCTAAAGTAAATACAGGATAATTAGTCCAATGTAAAATGCTGTGCAGGATTCTAGTCCATGAGCCACAGACCATATCCAGACACGTAGCCAGGGGTTTCAGTTTCCATTTTGCCTAAATAAATTGCTGGCTACGCCGCTAGTCAAAATGAAGTTACAATTGAGTTCTGGCTTTGTTCTATCATGGCAGTGTAAGTGCAGATAGGGTTCAAGGTGCTTGCTCAGTGAGTGAGGGAATGAATGAGATGAAAATGAGAGATTATTTGCACTTGATTTGCATTTGATTGTTTCCAGAGCAACATCAACGTGGCGATCTTGAACGTGGGCGCTCCCTGTGCGGGAATGAACGCAGCCGTGCGCTCGGCGGTCAGGATCGGGATCATCCAGGGACACAACATGCTGGCGGTGCACGACGGGTTCGAGGGGCTGGCTCAGGGCCTGGTGGGTGCTCTGTCTCTCCCCCGTACACACACACACACAATACATAATATTTCTGATAACAGAAATATTTCACGTTGTAGTCTCGTCATCTTTTATAATATATTTGTAAGCATGTTTTTTGTGTCTCTGCTTTCACAGCCTCTGGCACATTACTAGCCTAATATTACGCCATTAAAATAGCAACAAAACTGCAACATGACTTTAGATCAGCTTTTGGTCGGTCATAACGCAAACACATTCAACTGCATCAAAATAGTAATGCGGCCAGAATTACCATAACCACACCTAATTTAAACATGCCCAAATAGGCACGTGGTCAGTTGCTATTGTCATAGCGAAGGTGCTGATGGGAAAATGGGCGTGGTGTCTCTCTGAAACTAGCAATGGCACCTGCTAGTTGGAAATTGAGTTAAATTGAGTTAAATGTTAAATTAGCTAATGGCTGTGACAAATACCTTTCAGCTCAACATCTCGCTCTCTCTCTCTCTCTCTCTCTCACTCTCTCTCTCTCTCTCACTCTCTCTCTCTCACTTATTGTCTTTCTGTATGTCTCTCTCTCGTGTGGGCTTACCGCCGCATTGTGCCAAGTCTAAGGTAGAGCCCTTATTGTTATTAGTATTAGTAGTAGTAGCACTTGTAGCAGTAATAGCAGTACTGTGGATGATGGGCTGTACGGTTGTGAACGATCCTTTCATTGCATAGCAATGCTTTTAACCTTAGCATCTACTTCAGTAGCAATAATAAGGATATACTGGCTCCATCCAGCCCGTATTTGAGGTGTAGTGCATGCACAGCAACACCCTTATCTCCCATAATCCCTCATACTCTTTCGCAGATTGAGCCCATAACCTGGGCCGGGGTTGGGGGCTGGACAGGAAAGGGAGGATCCATGCTCGGCACCAAGAGGTAACGATGATGACGATGATGATGAAGGTGGCGATGATGATAAATTGTAACTTGTCGCGAGGTTATTGCAAGTAGTGGAACTTTTCCCAAAAGTCTGATATTGCTGTGCAGCCTGTTCTGAAGAGCAGCCATTGAGTTTTACAGTCACAGAAATTGCACTAATTACTGTAGCATTCCCAGATCATCTGTTATAGTCTCACCCACAGTACAGGACCTGTAAGCTTCACGCATTCCTGCTGCGTCCTCTTTGCATTGTCATTGTGATTGTAAGGTGTGTGAAGCTATCCTGGTCAAATGAAGGGCACATACATTCCCTGCCCTTGCCTCACTGTGTAGGGTTCTGCCCGGGAAACATCTAGAGGACATTAGTCTAAACATCGCCAAGTTCAACATCCACGCGCTGGTCATTGTCGGTGGCTTTGAGGTGAGATTCATTGTGGGACCTTGCCTTTGATACCTAGCAAAGGTAACATGATGTAAAAAGAATAACACTGATTAGAAATGATGGGTTCAGTCAGATCTGCCCAGACACTAATTTCACCCCTGTGCAGTGTGTAGAATTGTGGCTGAAATCAACACACTTTAAGTAAGTCATTACAGCCATGTGGATGATATACAGTTTTCTGTAGCTGATGCATGCGCATCTAAATAAATATTTAAAAGTTTTATCTGTATCTGCCGTAAATTGAGAAATTGAGTTAAATGTTAAGTGAACTAATGGCTTGAAAAATACCTTTCAGCTGAACATCTCTCTCTATATCTCTCTCACTTATTGTCTTTCTGTATGTCTCTCTCTTTCTATCTTTCCCTCTCACTTATTCTCTCTTTCTCTCTCTCAGGCATTTGTTGGTGGGTTGGAGCTGGTAGCAGCCAGGCAGAAGTATGAAGAGCTCTGTATCCCCCTGGTAGTCATTCCTGCCACAGTCTCCAACAACGTCCCAGGATCAGACTTCAGCATCGGAGCTGACACTGCCCTGAACACCATCACCTCGGTCAGCACCATAACACACACACTCAAGTGCGTACATACACGTTCTTACACACACAGAAAACACACGTTTATGTACACATGCGCATGTTCACACAAACACACACGCAATGCTTACATATACATGTACATGCTCACACAAACACTGAAATATACATCACATGCACACACACAGAGGCACAGATAGCCCATCTTTGTCAGTGCTGTAACCTAGACACAGTCGTGCCTCATTTCCGGTGCTGTAAGACAGAAAGGCCACACTCATGAGAACATAAATGTGTAGATGAGAAGAGGCCACTCTTTGTAGCTACTTAGCAGAGACCCCCTTTGTGCATAGGCCGAATACTGTAACGGTGCTGCCTCCGCCGTGTCTGTGTCCCTCGCAGACGTGCGACAGGATCAAGCAGTCGGCTGCCGGCACCAAGCGGCGCGTGTTCATCATCGAGACCATGGGGGGGTACTGCGGGTACCTGGCCACCATGGCGGGGATGGCAGCGGGAGCTGACGCGGCCTACATCTACGAAGATCACTTCAACATTCACGACCTGGAGGTGAGCCTGTCCCTCTCTACATGGGACAGGTATATACCCTTAACCTGGGACAGGTGTATTCAGCAGAGACCCTTTACATGGGACAGGTATATACCCTTAACCTGGGACAGGTGTATTCAGCAGAGACCCTTTACATGGGACAGGTATATACCCATAACCTGGGACAGGTGTATTCAGCAGGGCATCTTTACATGGGACACCTATTTTGTTGAGCCAGGCTGGGCTCAGCTCCTCGGCTCGGCCATGACCGGAAGCTTCCGCGTGTCTTTTGCAGGTCAACGTAGAGCACCTGCTGCAGAAGATGAAAACCACTGTGAAGAGGGGCCTGATTCTCAGGTGAGCTCCGAGGCGTACCACCAGCGTGTCACACACAAAAGAAGCACGCTGCCTAAATGCCACTTTTCTTTCACATTGAGTTTGTTTTACAAAGCCAAACAAAATGTCAGCAGGGCTTTAGCCCTTGTATCCCTCCTTTGGTGGGAGCAGTAATCTGTTTATCAGCAGCCTCACTTAGACTTATATGGGGGAGGCTGTCAGATAATGTACCGTTGCCCCCATGCTAATTTTGACAGACTTCTGCAATCCTTGAATAAAAAACCTTGGGCACCTTGAATAAAAAACACTTGCCTGGTCTGGTCATTGCTAACTCTGCTGCCCTGTCTGCAGGAACGAGAACTGCAACCCCAACTACACCACCGACTTCATCTTCAACCTGTACTCTGAGGAGGGGAAAGGTGTCTTTGACTGCCGGAAGAACGTGCTGGGGCACATGCAGCAGGTGGGGGTGGAGTGAATGCACCTTGTGAACGCCCCTGTGATTGGAGTGCGGGTGTCTGACTCTGTGCTTCTGCTTTAGGGCGGGACCCCCACCCCCTTCGACAGGAACTTCGGCACCAAGATGGGAGCCAAGTCGGTGCTGTGGCTCACCGAGAAGCTGAAGGACTGTTACAGACACGGTGAGAAGAGCTCAGGGCCTGGGGGCAGAAGCACAGACACGCACAGACATGCACAGACACACACAAATACGCAGACACAGACAGACACACACAGACACGCACAAAGATACACACAGATACGCACAAAGACACACACAGAAATGCACAGACACACAGAGACGCACACAGAGATGCACAGACACACACATACACACACAGAGACGCACACAGAGATGCACAGACACACACAGAGACACAGAGACGTCGTGTGTCTGGCCAAACTCAGCTTTGGCAGGACCGGGGGTTCGGTGTGCAACCACATTGAACTGATGCCTGCATCAAGGTCCGATGCCTTTACCTTTGCACAAGAGGGTTTATATCCAAGCAGGGCTGAGCACCGCTCTGGGAGCGCAGTGGCCTCACCGTGAAACGACCTTTATACGACCGCGTGACCATGTCCTCCCTGTCTCTGCAGGTCGCATCTTTGCCAACAACCCAGACTCCGCCTGCCTGCTGGGCATGAAGAAGAGGTCAATGGTCTTCACACCGCTGGCTGAGCTCAAAGAGCACACAGACTTTGAGTGAGTATTTATATTATTAGTATTATTATTATTAATAAACATACTATTCATGAATATTACATTTCCAAGCCCTCTGCATGTACAGTAAATGCATGAATTTACCCCCTGTAAAATTCTGTGAAGTGCTGTGAAGAACTGTGAGACAATTAGATTTGCAAAGGCTCTATACAAAGTAAGGATTGGGTGATTAAGGACTACCTGATCGATGTCTTCATTAAGTGATTCATTTATTCATTTGAGTGACTGAATGATTCAGAAAGACAGGAAAGAACAAGGTCATGTAAACATCACTATGGTCATTCGGTGGGATATATCTATTATTTTGGAAAGGTGATTCGGCACCTACCATGGGCTACAACCCAACAAAGGATGAACAGGACACATTAATTTAATGTTACCTGTGCTAGAAAGGAAGACAGGAGGGACCACAACAGCGCATGCCAGTTTATCCAATCCTTCATGTTGCTTCTAAGAAATAACATTCGGTTTGTCTCTCCACTACGAATGGCAGCAAAAGCTGAGTAAACTGAGCAAACAGGCAGAAGGTTCCATTGGGGTGTGCAGCACTCAGCGCAGGTGGAGACAGAGCTTTTCATTGTGGTCTCATTGAAATACATTGAAAAAACTGTTTGCTGTCGCTACCATGTGAACATAGCCTAAGTGACCAAGCAAGTGATAGTGGTGACTGAATAAAAGTCCATTATTTATTGAGGGAGTGCGTGCCAGCTGTCTGATTGAGAGACTGGATGCCCAGTTGTCTGGTGGAGTGGAGTGGAGTGGAGGAATTATTAGCGAGTGGCCGACGGGGTGTTTTAATTAGAGGTGTTTTTAGTAATCGGTCTCACTGACCCACTGGTCCTTCCCCTCTTCAGGCATCGCATTCCAAAGACACAGTGGTGGCTGAGCCTGAGGCCTCTCCTCAAGGTTCTGGCCAAATACAAGGTGAAGATCGACACAGAGCACGCCCACATGGAGCATGTGATCCGGAAGACGGGCGTCGTCGCCAAAACTGAGTAGCGAGGCAGCGACGGCCGGGTGGGGAGATGGATAAGGAGGGGGAGAGACCATTTTACTTTTGCTGCGTATATCTGTTTTTCCCCCTCAGGCTTTTCTCCAACTCACTCTATCTATCAGTCTTTTCATTTCTCTCTCTCTCTGGTTTCTAAAGTTTCACCTCTCCTCTCTCTGGGCTGAAGAGCCATTTGTTCCTGTGTCCTGCTGCATTGTAGAAATACAATAAAGGTACTGCAACAAGTGGCACATGTCCCAAATGCAGCCTGTTTTCAGTGTGCAGAGTGAGCTTTGGTGTGTGACTGTGCGAGTCAGCAGGTGGTTGAGTGTGTGAGTGAGTGAATGAGTGAGTCAATCAGTGAACAAGTGAGTTGGTGAGCAATTGAAAAGGAAAGTAACTGCCCACTTGAAATAGTGAATGAGTGAATAAATGAGTTGGGGAGTGAGTGAGTAAATGAGTGAATCAGTGAGTGAGAGAATCAGGGAGTGAGAGAATCAGTGAGTGGGTGAGTGAATCAGTGAATCAGTGAGTGAGTGAATCAGTGAATCTGTGAATCTGTGAGTGAGAGAATCAGTGAGTGAGTGAATCAGTGAGTGAGAGAATCAGTGAGTGAGAGAATCAGTGAGGTAGAATCAGTCAGTGAGTGAATCAGTGAGTGAGAGAATCAGGGAGTGAGAGAATCAGTGAGTGAATCAGTGAATCAGTGAGTGAGAGAATCAGTGAGTGAAAGAATCAGTGAGTGAGAGAATCAGTGAGTGAGTGAATCACTGAATCAGGGAGTGCATGAGTGAGTGACACAGTGGGTAAATTAGTGAAAGGGTGAGTGACTGACTGAAAGAGTGGGTGAATTAGTGTGTAACTGAATGGCTGCATTCATATATTTTCCTTCCTTCCTTGGCTCCTTGAGACCAGGAGAGGCTAATGGGCTACCATAACTAGTAACATTCAATTGGTTTCAAGAAGGATCCTCTGCCAGACAAGAAAACATTCTTGTCTGGCAGAGGATATAATGATGCACCCTTTGCTGTAGCTATACATAACTACATGTCCCACAATGCCATCAAAACACAGGTCACAAAGTCACACATAATATGATAACATGAACAAAGAGCAAGTATAGATTTAAAAAAAAAAAAAAAAATTTATAAACGTTATTTCGTACAATTAAAATAAAAAACAAAACAAAAAATAAAGAACAAAATAACAATGATAATAAGTCCGAAATGGAATAGGAAGAAGCAAAGCTTATCCAGTCCTATCCCAATCTTAACACTTAATAATTACAATTGTAGAAAA
Source organism: Conger conger (assembly GCF_963514075.1). Classification (NCBI taxonomy): domain Eukaryota; kingdom Metazoa; phylum Chordata; class Actinopteri; order Anguilliformes; family Congridae; genus Conger; species Conger conger. The sequence continues at coordinate 21,281,340 of NC_083769.1, forward strand.
AACAAAAAAACAAACCAAAGTTTTTAGGTTTGTAAATTCATCAATTTCAGTCCTGTGGTATAATCAAACAAAAACGTTTACCACTAGCAAGTGGCACATTCTCCTTCTTCGCGTCTGTACCTTGTAAAAATATATTTTTAAATTCCATTACATTTATACTCTGTTTAATTTTTTCCTCGAGACCATTCCACAACACCACACCACAAATCGAAATACACATACTTTTAATATTAGTCCGAGCATAATGCCGTTTCATATTTAATTCACCTCTTAAGTTGTATCCCCCCTCTCTCTCTGTGAACAGTCTTTGTATGTTACCAGGAAGCTGTTTATTTTTTGCTTTATACATTATTTGTGCGGTCTTGAATTCTACCAGATCTCTGAACTTTAAGGCATGCACTTTTAAGAACAGTATATTGGTGTGATCACGATATCCTACATTGTTAACTATCCGTATGGCTCTTTTTTGTAGTATGCATATTGATTGGGTATTGGTTTTGTAGGTGTTGCCCCATACTTCGATAGACTGGCGACCTGTCCAGGGTGTATTCCTGCCTTTCGCCCAATGTATGCTGGGATAGGCTCCAGCCCCCCTGCGACCCTGATCAGGATAAGCGGGTTCAGATAATGGATGGAAGGATGGATGCCCCATACTTCTACACAGTAATTCAGATATGGCAAAACAAGTGAACAATACAAAGTATACAATGCTCTCTCATTCAAAATGTGTCTTGCTTTTCCCAACACTCCAATGCTCCGTGCCACTTTTGCTTTCACATATTTGATATGGGGTTTCCAGCAGATTTTGTGGTCTAGAATCACACCCAGAAATTTATTTTCATAGACTCGTTCTATATTTATATTATTGATCATCACTTTTACTTGTGTGTTTATTTTACGGTGTCCAAACAACATAAGTTTGGTTTTGTTCAGATTTAATGATAATTTATTGAAGTCAAACCAAGTTTTTAGTTTACTCATTTCTACTGTGACCACCTCCAAAAGCTGCTGCAGATTTTCCCCAGAACAGAAAATATTGGCGTCATCCGCAAATAAAAAAGATTCTTGACACCTTACATATGTCATTTATGTATAATATAAATAATTTTGGACCCAATACTGACCCCTGTGGCACTCCACAAATAATTTCTAAACATGTTGATTTCTTGTCGCCGATCTGTACAAATTGATGTCTGTTACCTATGTAGCTTTTCATCCAGTTGAGTACAACCCCCCTGATACCATACTTTTCCAGTTTATTGATTAATAAGTGATGATCTATTGTATCAAATGCTTTTTTAAAATCTATAAATACTCCTACTGCATACTTCTTATCTATAGAACTGGTAATTTCTTTAGTTAACTCAATTAATGCCATTGATGTGGTTCTGTTCGATCTGAATCCATACTGACAATCAGCTAACAATTTATGCTTCTCAATGAAATTATCCAACCTGCTAGCAAAGAGTTTTTCCAATATTTTAGAGAACTGAGAGAGTAAAGACACCAGCCTGTAATTAGTGAATTGATTTCTGTCTCCATCTTTGTATAGTGGAATAACTTTAGCAGTTTTCATTTTACCTGGAAACACACCTGTTTTGAAAGACAAATTACAAATATAAGTGAAGGGTTTTGCAATGGCTTCAATTACTTTCTTGATTACAGCCATATCAATGTTATTCCAGTCTGTAGACCTTTTATTCTTACATTTGCTAACAGTGTCAATAATCTCCTTTTCAGTAACAGCTTTCAAAAACATTGAGCTTGGATTGCTATCTAAGAAATCCTCAACCTTTCCCCCTCCCTCTTCTGGCTGTGGATTTTTGATTTCTTCTGCCAGTTTCAGTCCCACACTTACAAAGAAGTTGTTGAACCCAGTAGCCACATCATTCCGATTGCTTACAGTCTTATCATTATCCATAAAATATTGAGGGTAACTTATATTTGTTGATTTATTCCTAATAATATTATTTAATACATTCCACATGCCCTTAATATTATTTTTATTACTATCTAATATTGTATTATAATGATCCTTCTTAGATATCCTCATAATATTAGTTAACTTATTTTTATATAATTTGTATTTATTTTCTGCTTCTATAGTTCTAGATTTTATGAATTCTCTATATAAGGTATTCTTTTTTTTGCATGCATTTTGTAGTCCCTTTGTCAGCCATGGCCTGTCTATATATCTTTGCTTCTTGTTATATTCTTGTTATATTCTTTTATCAGTATCATTTTCTTCATACACATTTTTCCAGTTTTGTGTTAGTAATTCATTTCTAAAATTATTTATAGATTCTTCTGTTCTTGCGCTCCTATATCTAGTCATGTTATCATCACTATATTTCACACCATCACAATCATACATTACAAAGACTGGCAAATGATCAATGATGTCATTCAATAGTAACCCGCTCATTATGCTATTGTCCATAATGTTTGTGAATATGTTGTCTATTAGAGTGGCGCAGTGAGATGTTATTCTGCTTGGTTTGGTGATTACTGGAACTAAACTCATACTGAACATTACATCGATAAATTCAGCAGTCAGTTTGTGTTTGTTGGGATTTAAGAGATCTATATTAAAATCTCCACAAATAAACATAATCTTCTGATTTTTCAGATCAAACATTCTTTCCATACTATTCTTAAATATTTCAATGTTAGAACCAGGTGATCTGTATACACAACTTACAATTACATTTTTCTTTTTTTCCAAGCAGATTTCTACAGTAATACACTCCATCACATCATCAATGGTAGTAGTCAAGTTTTCCACTACTTTATAATTTAATCTTCCATCAACATACAGGGCCACCCCTCCTCCTTTTTTGTTCTCCCTATTTATGTAGTTCAGTTCATATCCATTCAAGTCAAAATCCACACCTTTTTCAGCACTGAGGATGGAAAAATATATGTCAAATAAGTTAATAAAAAAGGCCTGTTATCAATTCAATTAAGAGAGCTTATTTTATACATGTATATGCTAGAAATGCCTACATTACCTTTGAATAGGGCCCAGAGAAATAATTGGATTTAAATAATCACATGAATCTCAGTTTTCCACCACTAAGGGGACGGCACAGCCTTTTTAAGGTTCAAGTCAAAGGATCTTTTAACCATTCATTTGCCACTCAATCAGGAACAAGAGGAAAAGAGAGAGCCATGTTTTTGTTGACACTCATCACATCTTAGACTGGTATGTCTTATAAACTACACTGAATGCCAGTGAATTCTAATGTCTAACCACGGACATGTACAAATGTTTTGTTCAGGAGGTGGGAAATTATTTAAAACAAGCCACTCTAACAGTGTTAAAATACTGTAAGTCAAAAAACAACAACAGCTGCGATGTCACATTTCATTGAGCCAAATGCTTTTTCATTGAGCTTATAGTCATCACTGCACTCTTGTGATTGGGGAAGAGCGCATATTATAGTACTGGAAACAGTATACGAAATGGGAGATGATAGAATGAATGACATGAGATAAATATTATTTTCTCTGGAAGAAAGTGGAAGAGGAGGGTAATAAGATCAATGATAGTGCCCCCTGCTGGTGAAATACAAGTAAATGTGTTCCAGGACTGATCCTGAAGTCACGTGCTTTTGAACTGTGTGAAATATTTGCAGTTCATCAGATTTTTTTGTCTTGCATTTTTACTGGTATTTATAGCATGTCTAAAGTAGTGTGCTTTATTAATTATTCAATGGAATGAACTAAAGTCTTACATTTTTCAAATTTCCCAAAGAAACAGGTTTCACAATTATTGGCACCCCTGGTTAATACTTTGTGCAAACAGCCCTGGCAAAGATGACAGCCATCAGTCTTTTCCTATAATTTGTGATATGGTTAAGTAGTTTTGAACATTCCTTCCCAGAACTTTTCAGAATCGTTGATATCCTTGGGTTTGTGCTAATGGACCCCCCTCTTCAGTTCACACCTATAGTGTTAGGTGGATTGTTTAACCATGTATGTATTTTTTGTACCAATTACCCGACTGGTGATGGTCAATTATCATCTGTGCCTTCTGAATGAACAGTTATTTGGCTTTTCCCAAGCTGATGGATGACAAAGGGATTGCTTGATACCTCATTTTTATACTCTAGTGAATCAGCAATTAATGGAATGACACAATATACTAGTTCCTTTAGACTGCGATAAACTAAATTAAACTCAGGGCTAGGAAAAGGTGAGCATGGCTGAATGGCCTTATGTTACGTAAAATTGTGAGGAATGCCACTAAGTTTGGCACATATGGTTTTCAGAAAGATCTCATAAAAAAAACATTGAAACATGAGAGTAAATATTATAGTAAAACTATATTGTTTCCCTGTATGTTTGAACAGAGCATACAGATCATTATCCATTGTTGTTGTTTAGTATATCCAGCCTTTTCCCCCTCAATTTTTATTATGGAATTTACTTTGCTAAATTATTTATCACGTTTTACCAAATACGGACCTGCTCATTTTGACAACTAATGCATTTTTCATATGGATCACTATTTGGCAGGAAGTGACTCACTCATATGCATCATCATTTGGCAAGCAAGTGAACAAACACTAAAATATCAGGCAATGTTGTTCATATGGACCAGTATTTGGAAGCAAGCGACTTTCTCATACGGATCTCTATTTAGCAAGTAGTGACAGGCTAATATGAGCTGCACTGTGGTACCTAGTTGGAATTATGAAACCTTGTTCATACAGATCACTATTTTTACTTTCTTACACAGATAACTATTTGGCAGGTAGTAACATGCTCGAACACAAAGCAACTGCAAAGATAGCTGGAACCTATAATGTTAATCTTTGGAATCTTAAGTAGAAGTTGCCAGCTTTTTTCCAACTGACATGATGCCAATTATGGCTTTCACTAATGTATTTCCACTTTTCACTGTATTTTCAATGAAATTCCCCTTGAAAAATTATGTAGTCATTCCCAGTTCTGGCTTCAGTGATTCATTAGATTCAGCCATGTTTTGGAAAACGGCATGTTTCCAGGATATTTTTTTCTATTGTTTTCCTTCACTCAAACTTATCCTTACCCTAACTACATTACCTTGTATTGTTTTATTAAACATGTACTTTATTCTGTTCTATGTCATCTGCACATTAATGGCGTATAGCACTCTGTCCACCATGCACGAAACCCACTCTGCAAACAACATTATTATTATTATTATTATTATTATTATTATTATTATTATTATTATTATTTACAAACAAGTGGTTGACAAACTCTTGCAAGGAACAACAAGGACGTCCTTTTCAGACTCACGTGACTGAACTTAGCGGAGGTGTGCTTTCAGGTGGGCGTTTCTCAGCAGTTCCTTCGCTTACCTGGGTCACTTTCAGAACTCCATACGAACAGTCAACAGGGCTGTAAACGGATTGACGCGATGGCGTTGCCAGTAAAGACAGGTTTCCATAGACTAGAGGTACAGAAGACAACATGGGACGTCCCGGAAAGATACACGACGCTGAAGTCTGTGGGTTCAGGAGCATACGGGACTGTATGGTGAGAACAGGAAATAATATAAGCTCTGTATGTATGATAACAGACTGATGGATAACCCTTCTAATAACGTTATTTGGATAAAGCAACCCTTTAGGTTTAGAAATATTTTTAACTAAAAGATGCTATTAATTATACAAAAAATAATTATACAAAGCGAATTATTTAAGAATGTATTGTATAATAATTATCTAATACGTGCAATTTTGTGGGCGTACTGTCGTCGATGTTTCTTACGTTTCTAAAACAGTCAAGCAAAAAACATAAAATAATAATGGGTCAAGAGGAGCCCCTTGCATGTCTGAATTCGGCATACCGGTTCAGGCAGATCCCAAGGAATGATAAACATCAAGAACCAGCTAGTCTCGGCGACCTGAGGTCAACTCTGTGCCACCTGATGGAAAGAGCTACGCGGCTTTTATGTTATCAGAAGGACACCAGAGTGCAGTACAAGAGTGTGCCCATGCTCTTTTTACGTAAACACTGTGCATGTGATAACAGTTTGTATTAATCGGAAATATTATTTATCCACACATATTTCTAGTGTGCTGCTAGATGTAGACAGTCAAAAATTCCACAGATGAATGTTTTTTGTTTTGAAGACTCTTAACTCTTTCTCCCCGGAAGCTCGGCTATTGACCAGAAAACGAAGGAAAAGGTGGCCATAAAGAAACTCTACCGTCCATTCCAATCTTTGATCCACGCCAAACGCGCGTTCCGCGAGCTGCGCCTACTGCGACACATCCAGCACGACAATGTACAGTACAGTATGCTCGGTATCTCCATACTTTGGTGCTAAGAATGGTTCAGTATGTTGTAATTACGCAGTGAAAATAATTGAAACTGCTTAACCATGCCATAGCTTGCTGTATCAGACTAGTATTGCAGATGTTTAGCGTTTTCTCTGTCACTCTCGTTTGATTTAGCATAATCTACACTGGTTAATTGTATATCCTACCTCTGTTCGGTATAGACTATGGCCACTGGGAAAATTCTCGATTCGTGTTGAGGTGTCACATCTCATCTCAGTAAGCTGTAAGAAAGATCCTTCACTGGCGACCTTTGAACTGTAAACAGTGGCTATACATTACCCTAGTTAGTAATAAATGTAGCCTACTGGTTTCACCTCGTAGCAAGTTTGACAGAGGGAAAGATATAGTGAACTAGTTTATAAGAATGGAGAGAGAGGAACTACAATTATTTAAATATGTCTAGTTGTGGACATATTCATAGATACGCTAAAAATATATCCACTTGTTCACAATGTGTGGTGAGGCATTGTAAGAAATTTAAGTTTAAATATATAGGTCACTTTCACTTCAGCAGCATGAACAGCAACCCAATTATTCTTCAAAAAATAATGTTTGATCTTATTTTCTGTTGGAAATATTCAATATGCCGCATGCAACCTGAGACCACTGCACTCAAGGAACACATCACAATATAAAACACAATATCACAATATAAAAATGAATATTTACGTTTCTCATTGTGAATCAGCTTTATACAATCAATATGTTAATATGTACAGCCTTTGCAAACATAACTTTGTTAGCATGGGATTGTATGAATGAGAAAAAAATTGAGACCACACTGATGGTTTGCTGTTATTATAGTATTTCCAGTAAGAAAGTTCTGTATTTAAAATAAAGTATCCCTTAAAAGACTGAGGACCTGAACACGGTTGGAGTAAACTTATAAATTGTTTGTAGTGTCCTTGCAAAGTCATCAGACCTGTTCATTGTCCAGTTTCCCCTATTGTTTTAAAATAGAGTCTGTGTTTGCTAAACACTTCTTTGACACCGTAGAGTAGATCATACCTCATCTGTGGACCAATGCATATCAACTCTCACACTCAAGTCCTGAATGGGCAACATTCGATTTTCGAACGCAAGAGCCGTGGTGTATATACTGTATATCTGAGATAGATGTGTACCTTATGTGGATGTCTACTAGAACTTTGAGTAATTGCTCCTTTGCACTATTTTCCTCTTTCTGCAAAAGGTGATCTGTCTCCTGAATGTCTTCACACCCGATTCCTCGCTGGAGAAATTCCAGACATTGTAAGTAGGGGCTGTGAGATTCGGGGCATTCCGCAGAACACATTCCCAGCTTGTTGGGACAGGCTGTTGGAAGTCAGGCCTCCGCCGTGTTGCTTGTGATTAATTCTAAAGATACCTAGATTCAAGCTTCAGACATCAGCCTGAATTCAGTCAACATTTGCGAACTCAGTTCATTAACTAGGTTTATGAAGACAAAAATAGCACACAAAAAAACATATATATGAAACATTCTTAAAATTAATTTATCCCTTAATTGTTAATCTAAGTTAAAGGTACAATAGGTCATTTCTGACTTCTAATGGTCAAGAGAGGAATAGCAGTAACAAACCCCTTCAAACCACAACAGTATTTCTCTGTAAACGTGCTGACGGTGAAACGCCACTGGCTGTGGCAATTAGAACTTTAATCCAATGAGCTTGAATTATTGTGCAGTTATACAGTGTGTACAGTGTCAGGCCATCAACTATATTTTGAAACCCAAATTTAAGGACTATAAACACTGGCAGAGGGTGAGTCAACATGTCAGTGAGCCTTTTTCAATGATAGGAAGGGATTTACAATGGTCTTGTAACAATGTTTCAACACAAAAATCTTACCTATTGTACCTTGAAGAGCAAATGTTGATTGAATCCCAGCCAAGTTAACGACAAGGCAAATAAATAAATATACTTGAAGCATGATCCAAATGGACCCTGGGTATGTGGCTGTGTGTATAGAAACTGGAGAGGGTAGGAGGGGCCAGACGGTGAATTGTAGGAAGTAACAGGATACAGCCTCTACTGTGCATGTTGAGGGGGAAAGAGCTTGCTGCCCATTGCACTCAATGTAGAAAACACCGTTTAACAACCGAAACAATTTTGTGATCAGAAATTTCATTATGTGCGCCAGTTTGTGAAACAATGTTTGCATTGGTCCAGATGTTTTGGGAAAATATTTCTTAAAATGTCCATATTTTATTGCATAGTAAAAAAAATTTTTGAATCTGTTGAAACGTAAAGATTGTTAAGCGAGATTCAAAATACCATCAGGGAAGTCTGATATTCCACATTCTCTTGACGGGGAACTCCAGTATTTTGCAGTCAACATGCACAGTCAACATGCACAGTACAGGCTTATGTCCCAGGCTTCACAAGCTTAGCTTAGCTGAAGGCGTGCTTGCCTGTTTAGTTAAATATGCATGTCAGTGATTGGACCGCAGTGTTTGTAATATGTAGCTGTTAGTTGTTGTTTTTTTAATTTTCTGACCAGCATGTAAGGACCCCAGGTTGTGAGATTTCTTACAGACAAATTATCACTCATTGCTGTCATCTGTGATCTGAAAGTAACAGCATCACATTTTTGACTGGGTCATGGCTGGGAATGCTGTCATTAAAAGCTTATGCAAAGTGCTTGCACTCTGTCTGCTCTCTCACTGCTTAGCTTAGCATTTTTATTTTGTGTGAATGCATAGATGTGCATTTGTGTGTGTGAACCATGGTGACACACATGTTGTGTGTTGTGAGTGCTGCATTACATGGAGATACTCTTTGTGTTATAACCATTACGCAGTGATAGCCATTACCGGTGTTATAAGTGTTGTGTGTCATGGTGATACCCTTGTTGTGCGTTGCAGTTACATGGTGATGCCTTTTGTGGCTCAGGACCTGGGTCACATTATGAAGAAGAGGAGACTGACTGATCGCATCATCACCTATCTGTTTTATCAGATACTGCGAGGGCTAAAGGCAAGAGTCTCATATGACCAATGCTATAGCAGAATACGTCAATATCCATTTCACAAAAGGAAAATGGAAAAAATGAAATATGAATACAAATATAAAAGATTCTTAAATAGAGAATTATGGGAAAATACTATAATTGATTATGAATCCATTTTTTTTCTGTGCAGTATATCCATTCCGCTGGGATCATCCACAGGGTCTGTACAGTGTTTTTCTTCTGCTTCCATTGTGTTCTGCCATATCTGTCCATTCGGAACAGCAGGCTTATGATGTGCTGATGTGTTCATCTTTAATATTCAGGCTTTAGTGTCTAATACAGCTTTGAACCAGATAATAGGCGTATGGGTAATTGCTGTGTTAAACTTACACCAGTGTTTGTATAGTAACACTGCATACAAAAGCATCTGCCAAAACATATTTTTTGGCACTTTCTGTTGACAAAAGAAAAAATATATGAAAGTAGATATTGGAAAGATATATTGGAAATCTGGAGACTCAGATCCCTGTGTTTTTCATTGCAGGATCTTAAACCCAATAATCTTGCAGTGAACGAGAACTGTGAACTAAAGGTAAATAATATTCTTTGGGAATGTTGGAAATAGCTTCTTTTAAATGCAATTCATCATATAACAGTTTAGAAAAGGAATAGTTACAGAATATTCAGTTTTTTTTATGTTATTTCAGTTTTTGTGTGTTTTTGATTGACCAAGACTGTTTTTTTTTTTGTGTGAAAGAGCGCACAATATAAAAAGCGATATTTATCTTAATAATTGTAAATAGTTATGCAAATAAGCTGTTCTTCTGTATAGCCTCTGATCATACCTACTTTGGAGTTAGATGAAGTGTATTTTCTTGCTTTCGATCAAATCCCCAAATGCCCCGATATATCATTGTAAAGCTAGCTAGTCAGAGACATCTCTAAGTATCTAAATTCTCCTTCATTGCACATAGAAACTGACTGGGCCATTTTTTTAAATGACAGAATATGATCCATCGCTAACCATGTGAAAGAAGTGGGTGTTTTGTAAGCACATTTGCGATGAACAATGATGTGAGTTTTGGGTGTCACTGACAGTGAATACCTTGGTGAAATAATGACAGCGGACAGTTTCCCTAAGGCAATGCTTTCCCTAATTTTTTATTGATGCATTTAATGGGGTGTAATAAAAGCATGACATTTGAGCACATTCTTCTTACTCCTTCCACACCTCTCCTATGCTTCTCAGCATTTCAGTTAACAATTATAACACGCTCTATGAAGAAAATAGATCTTTTGAATGTCCATTTTCAGACTAAAAACATCAGCGGCAACAGTCATACACAAATCAAAAATGAACATATTGATTATAAATAATGATAAATCTGGCGTGTTATTGGCTCTGTTCCTCTCAGATCCTAGACTTCGGTCTGGCCCGGCAAACAGAGAGCGAGATGACCGGGTACGTTGTCACTCGCTGGTATCGAGCCCCTGAGGTCATTCTCAACTGGATGCACTACAGTCAGACGGGTGAGTTACTGATCACACATACACTCAGTGAGCACTTTATTAGGTATTTATTACACGTATTGGTCTATCCTCCTAGAGGTGTTGTTGTGTTGTGTGTTCAGAGATGCTCTTCTGAATACCACTGCTGTAATGTGTGGTTATTTGCAGTAGTGTCAGCTTTGACCAGTCTGGTCCTTCTCTTCTGACCTCTCATTAACAATGCGTTTCTGCCTTCAGATACTCAAATAATAATCTGGCTCCAATAATCATTCCACGGTCAAAGTCACTTAGATCACATTTCTTCCCCATTCTGACATTTGGTCTGAAAAACAACCTCTTGACCATGTCTGCATTATTTTATGCATTTAGTTGCTGCCACATGATTAGCTGATTAAATATTTGCATTAACAGGCTGGTGTACAGGTCTACCTACAGTGGTCACTGAGTGTATGACAGGGGTATAGTCATTCATAGGTGTGCATGCATGCAGGGCTTTTTCAGAAAGCAATTGATGTAATTTTCCACATTTATCTTAAATATTTGACACAATACATAGGACATGTTAATGTTGTTTTGAGCCATTTCGTAACTCGTAAGAGAGGAACTTACTCTTAAATGTTATTCACAGAGTATTCTATACAAGTAGAGATGGATTATAAGTATGGAGGAAGTATCCGTATTTGCCGATACTTAGTGTGGGTTTTGCCAGAGTTGTTGCGCTTAACTCCTTGTTGTTTCTGTGTTTCTCTCCCCTTACAGTGGATGTGTGGTCTGCTGCCTGCATTCTGGCTGAGATGATCACAGGCCAAGTCCTGTTCCCTGGCAATGACAGTATCCTTCTGGGCTGCACCCTGCGCTTCTTCTAAAAAATGAGCACCAATGACGGTTGGACACATACTTTGCACATTCAGATTTCTATTTTCAAATGAGGTCGCAATTGAAATTTGGTAATTGTATCGAATTTGGTCATTTTACTGAATGTCATGACGAGCAGGATCTGATTTGCCGAATTGCTGATACATTCTTATTCAATTCTCAAATTTAAAATAGGAGTTGAAATAGGAGGCATGACACACATTTTGAGCTCAAGTTATATTAATTCAATAAAATGTAAATGTCTAATTTATTTCATTCACAGGCTGTTTTAGTGATTGTGTCTTTAAGGCTCATTGATATCAGGGAACCTCTGTTCTGATTGGCTGAACACCGTCTGTGCCGAGTGCTTGGATTTGTTCTGACAAGGTGTACCGTGCTAAATCAAAGGAAGCAATATCATTGTCATGTCATAACTTCACGAAACCGTTTGTTTAAGTGCTTATTTTCTTAATTTCTTCAATTCTTTGTGGCTTCATTTGGGGACTGAGTGTTTTGATGCTTTATTATAACAACTTCAACTCCTTTATAATCCACATAGCAAGGAAAGTGTCATTTTCCACAATTTGGGACATTTCAATTCAAATTCCAGTTATTGATTTGAATTGGAACCAATTCCTAAATGTACTTCAACTGTGATACAGAAACCACAAACATATTGCACATATAATATACACTCACCAATTATTTGCTAGTCTGTGGTATTTACATCTAAAAGGCTGTGTGCCTTCTGTAACTGCATTACGTGTAAATGTCAGCCCTGCTGTGAAATTCTCTGATAGTTACAAAACAAACATGGCCTCCAGAGGGCCAATACCAAATCATCTCAAAGTCAACAGAAATTTCAGGAAATTAAAATAATTCACAATTTAAACCAAATAGGGCCTGACATCACCATCTATTTTCCGTGTTCCGTTGCTTTGCATAAGTATAAAAATAATTGAACATTCGGTTTTCACAGGATCTTTACAATCCAAGAAGTTTTAAACATACAGTTTGCTCAGAAATATTTGCCTTCTAGGTAACCATTAATAGCCACAAAAATCTTTACAATGCTTGTTTTGTTTTACAACTTCCTTGACATTTGACTCAGGTATTGACCAGCTGAAGAAAATCCTCAGTCTAACAGGAACACCTCACTCCTCTCTGGTGCAGAAAATGCAGAGTAAAGACGTACGGTTTCTACAAACTCATTCTGACTCTGATACAGGGACTCTGGTGTCCTGACAGCCAGATTTGGACTGCCATATATGTTGTCATATATTAAAAGTTTTAATGCATGTAGTCATGGTGCAGTAAAACTTTTGTTTGTACATAAAATTTGTGGTCACAAATCTAATCAGCTACGCCCAAATGAACAAGCTCGGAACTGATCGTTTGTGTTCTTCTCAGGCCCGATCTTATATACAGTCCCTCCCCCCTCAGAAGAAGAAGAACTTCAAGGAAGTCTTCTCATCCATGGATAGAAATGGTGTGCCCAGGTTTCTATGTTTTATTTTTAGCTTGCTTGATGGTGAGATGCTGCCCTCTAGTGGAAAATAATACAAGTGCATGTTCAGATTGAGTCGACATTGCACAAGGTTTACAGTGCAAAGCATAGTCCACACATATCCAGCCTATCTATGAGGCTCTGTGAGTTTGATGGTCAGTCATTGATTAATTTAATCACCTGGTGGATGATATACAGTCCCCTCCAAAAGTTTTGGAAAAGCAATTCCTTTGTTTTTGCAATACACTGAATACATTTTGGGTTGAGCTCTCTGGTTTCATGTTGGTTTATCTTCTCTAACACAAATGCAGTCTTCACAGGCAAAACCCAAGGCTAAACAGAACTATGCATTGTTTAACAAAACAATCTAACAGGACACATCCAGGCAACAAGAAACACTTGCCAGTCACATGTTCCAATACTTTTGCTCACCTAAAAATTGGGTGGTCTGACACAAAAGGTATATCACCTTTCTAAATTGTTTGACAAATCTAGATAAAATGGCAGGAAATAAAAGCTGAAATTCAGATGTCATCTCATGTACATATTTTGACCTCAAACTCAGTTATCTTCCGTGTATAGAAAAAATCAAGGAATTTACCTTGCTGTTTTAATACTTTTGAAGGGGACTGTAATTATTTTGAGCTTTTCTTCGGTTTGATCCTCATTCTGTACTTCATTATTTTTCTTCCAATGCAGAATGTATTTTTGACGTTTTTAAATTATTGGAACTGTTAAATCCTCTTTGGCCCTGCATTACCTTTCCTACCCCACCGTCCTTGCCCCACTCCAGCGGTAGAGCTACTGGAGAGCATGCTGCTGCTTGACCCTGAGGAGCGGATGACAGCCGAGGAAGGCCTTGCTCACCCCTACCTGTCCGAGTTCCACGAACCTGAGTCGGAGCCCAACTCTCAGCCATACGATGATTCCTTTGAGAGCCTGGAGCTTGCAGTGGGAGAGTGGAAGAGTAAGTACAGCACATGCAGTGCCCTCCATAATGTTAGGGACAAAGACAAATGTTTTTCTTGATTTCCTGGTACACCTACTTTTTCATGTGTTTACAATAAAGGCAGCTGAGCAAAGCAGAGCAGTGATATTCCTTCCTCTTTCTGTCTGTTTTCTCTAGGTCTTATACACATGGAGATCATGACCTTTGACCCAGATAACCCCAGAGAAACTGCAACATAGCAGGCCCCAGGACAGGCTCTGATTAACAACGAACTGCGTAATGTCATAGACTGCACTCAAAATGTCCCAATATGCTCAAGAGAACGGACAGCCCCTCACTGATTGAGACTGAGATTAGGGAGACTCTGTGTGAGAATATGCTGTCTACTGTAATCGGCTTAATCTTTTTGGCTTTTATAACATGTTTTTTACAGTGAGGCTTGAATAGGTTCATATGTTGAAAAACGCTTCCACATGACATACATTTTTGTAGACATTGTGTCTTATTGGCCAACGAGACAAAGGGCCCTATGTAATGTATACTTGTATTATCATTTGGATCCATGTTACCAGGGCTTTACCATCTTTAATAATGATATGATGAATATGTTTAGTTTCTTCTTCCCTCCTCTGTTTGTTGTCTTTTTTTGATCAAATCTGTTTGCTGTGTTCACCAGCTAGTGAGCCTTCTCTCTTAATCCACTTCACTTACACTGAAAGGCCAGTCTAGTATTTTTTGTACTCATTACCTTGTGATGGTCAATTGTGTCTGAATTGACAGTTATTTGGCTTTCCCCATGCTGAGGGGGCTTCCTTGTTACTTCATTTTATACAAGAAGTGATGGAATGACACAATATAGTTTTAGACTGATTTAAAAGACTAAATTAAAACTAAATGAATGTCAAATTTTATTGTCAATTTCACTTTGTTTGATTTTATTTCCAAATAAAAGTGCACAAGGTTGATGCATTTGACTTATTTACAAAATTCCAAGAGGAAACACTTCACCGCAGTTTCCTAAAATCCTGTGGGAAACACATTCACAAAAGGCAAAATATATGTAGCTAAAATGTATTATTGCTGAATTCAACCTCCAACGAACATTCAGGCGTATCTTCACAGTAAACTTGGAAAGTATGCCGTGGAAGGAGAAAGGTTGGGAAACACTGGTGTAAAAGTAAATGTTTACCTGAATGTACAGTACACAATGTATATTTCTGATATTTGCTTTCCCAAAAGATATGTATTCGCTTAATATGTATATATTTTAACAAAGATTTCACTCTGATTAACTGCAGACAGTTGATTGACTCGATGGGTGCTGGTGGCATGCATGAGACAGACAATCCCAGCAAATTAAATCCTCCCTGCATGAGAGCCACTCAGATTGTCTAAAAATGCATCCTTCAGGGCTACTGGGTGGCTCATTCGGTAAAGGTAACCATGCTTCTGTGCACGGATGAGCTGCACATTCTCAAATCAAATCCGGGCATTGCCAGTGCTGAGGGTTTTGTGCTCTCCTTGCTCTCTAGCGACCTCTGCTGCTCGATTGGCACACAAAGCCGCCCTATACCTTTCTCTTAGTAGTACGGGCTGTAGTATGAACGATACAGTGGCTGATATAAAGAAAAGACAAGCTAAGCCTTTACTACAGGGACAGTGTAGTACAAACACTGCGCATGGTCTTGATTATCAAACCTAATAAAATGGCATGACTGAATACTCTATTCTGATTGGCTGGGAGAGGTGCATTGTCTGTCTATTTAACCCGGCTATGAAGTGGCACCGACAAAAGCTTAATCATGGTTCTAAATTAATGTGCATCAACTGTCTGTCTGACTGTTTGTCTATGAATGACTGTACACAGTAGCTAATGCAGAAGGATTTAGGGTTGCTAACCATCCTAAAATACATCATCTTTATGTAATTGGAAAGTAAAAGACTGTATAGAATTCTTATACAGGACATTTAGTTCCATATCTTTCAGAATGATTAGGTTTATAGTTTCTATAACATACAGTCAGGTCCATAAATATTGGGACATCGACACAATTCTCATCTTTTTGGCTCTATACACCACCACAATGGATTTGAAATGAAACGAACAAGATATTCTTTAACTGCAGACTTTCAGCTTTAATTTGAGGGTATTTACATCCAAATCAGGTGAACGGTGTAGGAATGACAACAGTTTCTATATGTGCCTCCCACTTTTTAAGGGACCAAAAGTAATGGGACAATTGGCTGCTCAGCTGTTCCATGGCCAGGTGTGTGTTATTCCCTCATTATCTCATTTACAAGGGGCAGATAAAAGGTCTAGAGTTCATTTCAAGTGAGCTATTTGCATTTGGAATCTGTTGCTGTCATCTCTCAATATGAGATCCAAAGAGCTGTCACTATCAGTGAAGCAAGCCATCATTAGGCTGAAAAATCAAAACAAACCCATAGCAAAAACATTAGGTGTGGCCAAATCAACTGTTTGGAACATTCTTAAAAAGAAAGAACGCACCGGTGAGCTCAGCAACACCACAAGACCCGGAAGACCACGGAAAACAACTGTGGTGGATGACAGAAGAATTCTTTCCCTGGTGAAGAAAAACCCCTTCACAACAGTTGGCCAGATCAAGTAAGAGCAGTCATGGCTCAGGCAGTAAGAGCAGTCGCCTGGCAGTCGGAGGGTTGCCGGTTCGATCCCCCGCCCGGGCTGTGTCGAAGTGTCCCTGAGCAAAACACCTAACCCCCAAATGCTCCTGATGAGCTGGTCAGCGCCTTGCATGGTAGCCAATCGCCGTCGGTGTGTGAGTGTGTGAGTGTGTGTATGAATGGGTGAATGAGAAGCATCAATTGTACAGCGCTTTGGATAAAGGCGCTATATAAATGCCAACCATTTACCATTTACCATTTACCATCAAGAACACTCTCCAGGAGGTAGGTGTATGTGTGTCAAAGTCAATAATCAAGAGAAGACTTCACCAGAGTGAATACAGAGGGTTCACCACAAGATGTAAACCATTGGTGAGCCTCAAAAACAGGAAGTTTGCCAAACAACATCTAAAAAAGGCCTTTACAGTTCTGGAACAAAATCCTATGGACAGATGTGACAAAGATCAACTTGTACCAGAATGATGGGAAGAGAAGAGTATGGAGAAGGAAAGGAACTGCTCATGATCCAAAACATACCACCTCATCAGTGAAGCATGTTGGTGGTAGTGTCATGGCGTGGGCATGTATGGCTGCCAATGGAACTGGTTCCCTTGTATTTATTGATGATGTGACTGCTGACAAAAGCAGCAGGATGAATTCTGAAGTGTTTCGGGCAATATTATCTGGTCATATTCAGCCAAATGCTTCAGAACTCATTGGACGGCGCTTCACAGAGCAGATGGACAATGACCCGAAGCATACTGCGAAAGCAACCAAAGAGTTTTTTAAGGCAAAGAAGTGGAAAGTTATGCAATGGCCGAGTCAGTCACCTGACCTGAATCCGATTGAACATGCATTTCACTTGCTGAAGACAAAACTGAAGGGAAAATGCCCCTAGAACAAGCAGGAACTGAAGACAGTTGCAGTAGAGGCCTGGCAGAGCATCACCAGGGATGAAACCCAGCGTCTGGTGATGTCTATGCGTTCCAGACATCAGGCTGTAATTGACTGCAAAGGATTTGCAACCAAGTATTAAAAAGTGAAAGTTTGATTTATGATTGTTAGTTTGTCCCATTACTTTTGGTCCCTTAAACAGTGGGAGGCACATATAGAAACTGTTGTAATTCCTACACCGTTCACCTGATTTGGATGTAAATACCCTCAAATTAAAGCTGAAAGTCTGCAGTTAAAGCACATCTTGTTCGTTTCATTTCAAATCCATTGTGGTGGTGTATAGAGCCAAAAAGATGAGAATTGTGTCGATGTCCCAATATTTATGGACCTGACTGTATGAGTGATTGGCTAATTGTATAGTGCATGGTCACCTAGTCAATATTTAGCTAGATTGTAGCTAAATGTATGGTGCCATGGTGGTACAGTGAATCTCATGACAAGAAGGTACCAAGTTTGAATCCTATTTTTTCTGTGTGGAGTTTCCATGTTCTTCCCATGCCCGCATGGGTTTCCTCCCACAGATCAAAGACATGCAGGTTAGGCTAACTGGAAACTGAATGTGTGAGTGAATGGTGTGTGGGCCCTGTAATGGATTGGTCACACGTACAGAGTGTATTCCAGTCTCTCACCCACTACACCCTGGACTCCAGCCCTCTGCATCCCTGGGAGGAAATAAGCAGTTTAGGAAATTGATGGATGAATGAATGGATAGTACCTAAATGCTGTTTTTTTATTTTATCAATTAGATCCGTTTTGGAATGGTACTCCTCCTTATAGGACCAGAGCTACATCCACTGAGCGCTTTATTAGGAACAACTGTACACCTACTTCTTCATGTGTGTGATTATCTAATCAACCAATTGTTTGACAGCAGTGTAATGCATATACTCATGTAGATACGGGTCAGGAGCTTCAACCATCAGAATGGGAAAAAAATTAGATCTTTGACCATGGAATGATTGTTGGTGCCAGATTGTTGGTTTGAGTATCTCAGAAACTGCTGATCTCCTGGGATTTTCACACATGATAGTGTTTGGTGCGAAAAAAAAAAACATCCAGTGAGCAGCAGTTCTGCAGGCTGAAACGCCTTGTTAATGAGAGAGGCTTGAGGAGAATAGCCAGACTGGTCAAAGCTGACAGAAAGGTGACAGTAACACAAAATCCATGCATTACAACAGTGGTATGCAGAACAGCATATCTGAGCATACAACACATCAAACCTGGAGTGGATAGGCTACAGCAGCAGAAGTCTAAAAAAAGTCTAATAAATAACAAATTTACTTAATAAAGTGCTCACTGAGTGTACATTAAGTGTAGATAATTAATAATATGTCTTTGGTTTTGGGTGTGGTATTACAGAAATGACATGACATACATATGAATACTGAGGGACTTTATGGAGAGAGATTATTTTCTATCAAAGGTTCATCAGCATTTGTTCACTCAGATCATCTTTCTAAATTGTGTGTGCTTAGAACTGTATTCTGTGCTATTATTAAATACAGTTTTTAATAAGGATTAATTTTCTGATTCTTGAAAATCATTTTGTTGTCAAAATTTGTTGTCAATTTAGTTTGATTCAGAGCATTCGTTATTGGTATTTTATGAAAGGATTTAGCATTTGTAATGAACCTAGGTGAAATTATCATACAGGATGAATGTATTAAAAGCATTTTTAATATAAGTCAAATTAGAGAAAGAGACAGGAGCCAATAATTACAGAACACAGATTTATTCAGGTTTCTGGTGTAGTACATGTTTCATCTGTTTTAAATCTGGTCACAGTGGTCAGCCTTTTACTTGTGAAGTGAAATCAAAAAAAGAAAACGAAACCTTAGCATTTAAAAAAAAACCTCTGTGGTGAACCCAACATCCCTGGGAGAGGAGGAAAACGGTAAAGAAAAAATGTCAGATTTTCAGACCTACTTCAGTACAGACTACCTCCTTCAATGGGAGGGGGCACCGCTTCGTTTTTTTAAACTAGAAAAAGACTGTTTTTTGTTGACTCATAACACAGCAAAGCTGGAAGGCCTTCTGCCTTTGTGAGAAGAATGGAAGCACAGGCTTGCTTTGAGGCCCTGTTGGCCTTCACACTTGCAACAGCAACAAGAGCACAGGCTGACTGCACTCACCAGTGGCACTGCAGGCCCTGCTCTTGGAGGATGTAAATAGTAAGTATCTTTCTCACTTTCTAACAGCCAGACTGACAGAAAGGAAGCTGACAATCTTCTTCATGGCTAGGTGTCTCATAAATTTGTCTCATAATCATTTTTTTGTTTGTTTGTTTTTTTGCATTTTTGAGATCAGGTTTGTGTCAGTTAAAGAAAACTGTTGAAAGAAGAGAAATTGCACATAAAAAAACAAACAGAAAGGTAAGACTTAAAAATATCCCCAGTGTGGTTTCGATTGGTTTCGGACATAAAAAGGGCTTCCTAGTTATGGCACATGGCCTGAACTGACTAGAATTTCTGTTGTTTGTTTCATCCAGGAATGAGTATCTTGGGTTCTGGAGACCATTAGAATATATTCAAACATGGATCAATAGATGCCCCGCTGAGGGTCAGGTCACATGACTGAATCTCCAGTGTTTATGGAGAAGCAAGAGAGACAGGAAGGAAAGGAGGGGGGAGGAGAGAGGGGGGAGAAGGGGGCTCATCTTTAATAGCGCCTGCTGCCGCCGCTGTTGCTAACCCTGGAGGTACTCCTGGACATGCTCATGCTGCCACCAGCACTTCCACCACCTCCATAACCTCCACCGCCGTATGCACCTCCAGCATACGCCATGCCGCCGCCGCCGCCGCCGCCGCCACCACCACTGCCGTAACCATAACCTGCACACACATCGAGAGATGGACATCAATGACTCTCCTGACATCAAAGAACATCAACACGCTGCTGAGATACAACCTCATTATGTGACTGTAGCTCTGCAGTAGTATGGAAAATTCTGATCTCCATCACTGGTTCAGAATAGAGGCATGGGCATCGAATCTAGTGTGGTCCCACACTTGTGCCAGTGCATGGGTTTTCTATGATATTTTCCCCCCAGGTAGAAAGGTAGAAATGTGAACTGTTCCCAAAGCCTAAATTCCTCCACTTCAAAATCCACAGCACAACCTGCTTAAAAGAATGCACATTTAATTAAAAATGGGTACTTACCACCGCCGCCGCCGGCAGATTTGGTGGTGCTTGTGCTGGACTGAACATGGATGGTCGCCGAAGGCCCGCCGCTAGATATTCTTTGGGGAATTATGAAAAAGCCTTTTAGAATGTGTACCGAGATTCGTGACACAGTGCAGGATTGTGTTTCATCAGCGTGGCATTAGCACACTGCAATATTGTGCCAATGCTTCTGTCTAGTTCCTGTCACCCTGCTCACCTGTCCTCCTCTCCTTCCAGCAGCTTCCTGTAGGTGGCGATCTCGATGTCCAGGGCCAGCTTAACGTTCATCAGCTCCTGGTACTCGCGCACTTGGCGGGCCATGTCCTGCTTGGCTTTCTGCAGGGCATCCTCCAGATCTCTGAGGCGGAGCCTGGCGTCTTTCATGGCAAGCTCTCCACGCTCTTCGGCCTCTGCGATCTGAGCCTCCAGGGAGGCACGCTGCAGAAAGAACACCCAAAGGACTGAGCCTCAGCCTTGGCTCCATTCAGGCCTTTCAGATTTCTGGAAAAAGGCTGCTCAGCTTGTAACCTACTACATATGACTAACTACATATTAGTCTGAAATGAGTCTGTTCCTCACCTGTGCCTTGACATTCTCGATCTCGTTCTGTAGGCGGCTGATCATGCGGTTGAGCTCGGCGATCTCCGACTTGGTGTTACGCACATCTTCGCCATGTCTTCCAGCAGTGGTCTGTATCTCCTCAAACTTCATGGGGCAAGCAAGAAGTGTCATTTGTAATGCTTGCTTCGCAGTGACTTTGAGAAATGCAGAAAGATTACGTGCTGGGGTGCTCTGGTAGGACGTGGCTCACCTTGGTCTTGTACCAGGTCTCGGCCTCTGCGCGGCTGCGGTTGTTGATGTCCTCGTACTGGGCGCGCACTTCCGCCACGATGGCATCCATGTCCAGGTTGCGGCTGTTGTCCATCGACACCACGACGGAGGTGTCCTTCACCTGGTTCTGCAGCTCACGCAGCTCCTGGAAGGCGGGATGAAAGAGAGAGAAAGAAAGAGATTTAGAATGTCCAGGGATGAAATCATTCGGAACATAAATGTCTCCAAAAAGCTGCGATATTAAGAAATCTTTTGTCACACTGTGCCATTGGCCATCCCAAGTCAGCGGGTTGACCTTACCGCTTCGTAGACGGCTCTGAGGAAGTTAATTTCATCCTGGAGTGCATCAACCTGTGCCTCCAGTTCTACTTTGGTCATGTATGCTCCATCAACATCCTGGGAGAGTGGAGAGAAAATTAATTTGTTGGTGGGTGGTGAAGGGGGGCAAAATTCATTCTTCTCAAAGTTTGAAATCTCCTTACCTTCTTGAGCAAGACAAATTCATTTTCTGCGGCAGCTCTCTTGTTGATTTCATCTTCATACCTGCAGGAAGTGCACACATGTATTGCTTTCTTTACTTTCGATCGAATGATAGAACACATTGCAATGGCAGTGATTGGATCAGCAAAATTTGTGTCGGCAAATATGCTTTTCTTACTGTGTCTGCAGCTGATGCTCAAGGAAACAGGCTGACGCAGTGAGTTTTTTCAACCACTGCTGGTCTGATCATACTCACTTGTTCTTGAAGTCCTCCACCAGGCATTGCATGTTCTTCAGCTCTCCCTCCAGCTTGACTTTCTCATTGCCAAGACCGTCGAGCTGCCTGCGCAGGTTGGCGATGTAGGCCTCGTACATGGCGTCGATGTTGGAGCGGGTGGCGGTCTGGTTCTCCAGGAAGGACCACTTGGTCTCCAGCATCTTGTTCTGTTGCTCTAGGAAACGTACCTATGGTAGGGAGGATCAAATGAAGAATTTGTCATGTAATTCACAGAAAAATGCAAAAGCTGATGACTGCAACTTGTGGAGAGCTGCATTTCTGGATCTTGTTTTATGGTGTGAGTAAGAATAGAGCTTTCAGTTCGTAAGGTGGTTTTCATGGTTGGATGTGTACTGTGCACTTTGTCATTGACATTAATTACAAAATGGTATTGCGATTTTTATTTTTTGCCCCACCACTTCATCTGCTGTGGTTCAGAATGTAAGTATATTTTGTAAAAGGATACAAAAGACATTCTTTAACAAACAAAAAATTGCAGGGCTGGTTTTATTTGAGTTTCTCCTGAATATAATCACATCATTGCCTTAAACACAGGGGCTCTCATCTTAGCCCTGATTGGCTGCTGGGCAAGGAATTTCCGCAGTGGGTGGGGCACATGTGGAACACTGGGATCCTGAGGAGGGAGGAGTCTTTGGCAGACCTCTTCTGAGAGCTGATACCGTGATTTCTCAAACATGTTCAAACTGTTCCTCTTCACGTTGTGCGTTCCAAAATGTCTTTAAGACAATGTAGGCGGAAGGGCTGAAGGCGGGGTACAGCCAACACCCAAGCAGGTGTGGTAGTGCAGCCCTTAGCAATCATGTCCCAGCTCACCACCCCTGGATCAAACCCTGCCAATAATTATACAGTTCCATTGCTCTCACAGTTTTAATAAGTTCCTGTGTCACGTTCATACCTCATTTTCCTACAAGCCCTTCATGGGGCGAACAAATATTTGCCTGCTTGTTACCATTGCTGACATCTGAAAGTATTTTTGGAATGAAGTTTATTTTCTTTCTTTAAACAAAAAAGAAAAAAGCTTATGCATGTATTTTCACCTCAATAAAACTTAGCACTCATTCCCTTCTGCAGGGATTTTCCAGTGTATGTGCGTGAAGCAGCGTGTTCAATTTAAAAAAATCAGTACATAAACTTTCCCCACAAGTACAGCTGTGTGACGGCTGGCTGCACATTTTCCACACAAGGTGTCACCATGTTTTTTGTTTTATTTTGTTATCATCTTTTGTGCAGTTTTGAGATGAAGCAATTATTTTACGGCAATTGTCTGTGCAGCTTGGTTTGTCCTACAAAGACCACAGAAAAGAGCATCAGGGTGAGGCTCTGCTGAGCCACTCCCCTGATAGAAAGTTCTGAGCGGGAAACCAGCCCACATTTTGGAGGGGCCAAACATGCCCCAGCTATGGTACATCACCCTCCAGACCCAGAATACACTGCTGCCTTGGTACAGGTGATACACCCAATGTCTACCCTTTTATGGACAGCAGCAGCATGGCCTGCCAGGGCTACAGTTTTCACTGTTTTCACTCCCACCCCCCACACAGAGGCTACAGAGAAAATTACTATGCATTTGTCTTGCAGGGGATAAGCTGAGGCTATAACCTCCAGATGAATCTTTTATCTCCACGACAGCAGTAGACCTCACTTTGTATTTAGTGCAGCAAAGCAAAAACAGACATTGTGTTATAATGTGAGCTCTGCATCTCTTCCTGCAGGAGCCACACCTATGCTTTCCACATTTTCTTTCAGTGGGTGTGAAATGTTTTATGAGCTGACCGAGCAGAGTGGACATACTACTATTTTAACGGAAAAACCACATCCCCAACAAAACCCAGAGCAGCCTTTGCCCTGTTTAATGTATTTGAATAACCCGGAATCAAAAAAGTTAATAGATGGCATTGGACTTCGGCATTGTTGGCATTGGTTTTTTTAAGTTGTAATTTGTTTCTGTACAAACAATCTGATTCCTGATCCTTGAAGAGATAAGCTATCATCATATGTGTCTATACGGGGTCGCTGCACAACTGCAGTCTCTGCCCTGCAGTACAAACCAAAGCACACTACAGGAAAAAATGGGGACTGACCTTATCGATGAAGGAGGCAAAGCGGTTGTTCAGGGTCTTGATCTGTTCCTTCTCCTGGCTGCGGACGAGATTGATGTCGGGGTCGATCTCCAGGTTGAGGGGGGCCAGCAGGTTGCTGTTGACAGTAACGGCGGTGATGCCACCGGAAAAGCCGCCACCCATGCCGCCAGCACCGCCGCCCATGCCCATATTGCCGTACTGAACGCCGTACGCCTGGAACGGGCCACTGCTGCTCCTTTGGTTGCTGGAGTATGAGTACGACCTGCTGGAGAAGCCACGGTTTGCTGATCCGCCGCCGCCGCCGCCGCCGCTGATACTGCCGTACTGGCTGAAGCCGCTTCCACCACCGCCTCCGCCGCCGCTGCTGTACTGGCTGAAGCTGCTGACACCACCGCCGCCGCCGCCCCCGCTGCCATAGCCGCTGCCCCCGCTGCCGTAGCCGCCGCTGGACATGCTGTAGCTGGACTTGAAGCTGGACTTTTTCATGGTTACGGTGGGTTGCGTGTCAAAGGGAGAAGGAAAAAAAGAAGAAAAAAAAAGAGGAAAGCACTGTTTGGGTTGAGTGGGAGATGAGAGCGAGGAGAGGACCAGGAGGAGTGAGTCAGCTCACAAAGAAGGACAGTCAGATCCCTCTTAGTGACAGAGCGCTCAGGGTGGCCGCTTTAAATCTCTCCGGCTCGTGGAGGCGGGCGGGGCCTCACCTGCCCTGTGTCTCCTGCTCTGCCCACCTGCCAGAGGGACCCACCCATCCTGTTGGACAGGTACGGGGCCGGTGTAAGACGATCCAGCTCTCTCAGGGGTACTCTGGGAGGCATCAGAGAATTTGGGAGTGGGGGGGGAGGCGTATAGTTCCTGGGGCAAGGGTGGAGGAGTTTTAAAAAATTCCCTTTCACATGCACCTATTCTGGTTAATCTTTAATATACTTATTGTCAAAATGTGCAAAAATGAGATTTATACGGTATATTTATTTGGGATTTTACACCAGTTCCACCCATAGGAGCCTTATTATAAGTCCTTGCAGGCTTCCTTTACTGTGTGTCTTGAAGCGAAAAAATATAATGACATCTTTGTGTTTATAATTTACTTTTTGCATGCAAGATTTGTGTGTAACTGCTTTGAGCTAAGACAAAGCTGCCTGCTGTGTAGAGTGCACTATAAGGTAATCAGCCCCCACGCCCCCTAGCAGAGCTGTCAATATTCATAGTGAAGACATCTGAAAATGATACGGACCACAAACACTACTGACACACGGACCCATGGGCTCCTGGCTAAATCGGGCATTACTATGTCACTACACTTACATGAGCTACTGCCAAATAGTTTGTGAGATTACGGACACCCTCAGCCTTGGCTCTGAACTCTGGGAATGAATGAGGACATTGAGAGCATTGTTCCTGCACCTCAATCAAAAGGAGTTCCATAGCGCCGGGAGAAATGCCACTTTGCATGATGGTTCCTGCAGCTGCTGCAAATTTGCAAAGCAGTGCACTGGAAAAGGTGTTTTTGATTTCCTGAGGGCATCATCACAGTTTACTACTGACCTACCCTGACACAAAGATGGAGCGCCGCAGCGGTCCAGCAAAAGTCCTGGCAACATGAAATGAAAAATAAAAGACAGGAGCCCTTTCTCTATGCGGTGCTGTACTCTCTGCGCCCTGTGGGTGGCGATGTCATGCTGTGGGGGTGTGAGTTCAGCTTTGATTCCTCTGACTGGTCATATGACCAGTGCTTGGAGAATGGGCCAGAGGGGAAACATGCATTCCCAGTCAGTGTGTTTGCCTTTTACGGCTTCAGCTGTCTTGCATATGCCTGAGACAACAAAAAAATTAATAAAATGTGAGGTCAAATTTCATATAGTTGGGTGAAGATAGCTAGGCATTTGTAGAGTGCAAGAGAGCTAACTCTAACTCTTCTGGCTCTGATTGCGTGGATCATCCTCGGTTAGTAAAGATTAAGCTGTTCACGTAATATTCAAGTTTCCATTCATGTTTTAGACAGATTTGTGTGAAATCTTTGTCCTTTGCATGGGAATGAATCAGTGCGATACTTCTTTAGAGAATGAGGCAGAATGGGTGTGGATTAGCCCTGACATGTTTCTGCCTGTGGCTGAATTGAGATCTTTCGTTCTGCAGTGTTCGGGTGTGGTGCTCGATGAGCCATGAAGGGTGTGTACAGCGGGGAGGTGGAGGGAGACCTGTGGGAGCGATGCATGCCGGCACACTACCTCTCTGTCATTCTCACTCATACTACTACTTCACTCATACTATTCTGTCCCTCCCAACTTTGTTTTCCTTACATACGTAGTCTCTTACCAGACTGGACCCTGTAGAGTGGTTCTGTCAGTAAAGGCTCTTACCACTGTGCAGACTGGACCTGTAGAGTGGTTCCGTCAGTAAAGGCTCTTACCACAGTGCAGACTGGACCCTGTAGAGTGACTCTGTCAGTAAAGGCTCTTACCACAGTGCAGACTGGACCCTGTAGAGTGACTCTATCCGTAAAGGCGATTTTTGCTATGATTTTGCAGTGAATTTAGTGAATAGCCTCCAGCAGAGATTGGTAGTGTCCAATAGAAACCGTGCGCAGTTCCTACAACCATAGACAATTTACATCTAATGAACAATCAATAGGAGCATAGCAATGCAGTAGGCCTACAGTACATGGCATACTGTAAACAACACATGCAGCACTCTTACCATAATAAGCATATTGTTTTAACATTAATTCATTCAGTCATTTCAAGTGTCACCTTCGTGGATAAAATAAGCTAATTAAGTGCACCATTAAAATGGTATTGTTTTGCTTCCACTCTCAAACCGCTTCGCATCCCGAATACATGTCCCAAAGTTCAGACAACCATCAGTAACAATCTAAAAGCTCATATTGCAGGCTGTGCCCTGGTGAGTGGCTCGTTCAGTAAAGGCTCTCACTTATCAGTGCAGGCTGGGGCTTAGGCTCCAGGACTCTGATTCAGCTGTACCCTTCTCCCACAGTTGACCTTGTCTTTCCAGGGGGGGTATTTCATGAAACGTGATTAAGCTATAAATTTAAAGGTACAATAGGTAAGATTGTTGTGTTAAAACATTGTTAGAAGACCATTCTAAATCCATTCCTATCGTTGAAAAAGACTCACTGACATGTTGACACTGACCCTCTGCCTGTGTTTATAGTCCTTAAATTCGGGTTTCAAAATATACAGTTGAAGGGTCATCACTCTGTACCAAAACATCGCACAGCTGTTCAATAATTCAAGCTCATTGGTTGAAAACCAGTTCACATTCGGTTGCAATGGATATTGTAAATTCGGCAAGCTAACTAATAGCTAATGTGCTTGTTGCTACCGATAACGAACTGCTATTGTTTTATAACTAGATATTTATTATTCGCTTGAATAATAAGCAATAGTATACAGAGTTTCAGTGATCGCTTGTCTGGAGTGAAATTTGGGCAGTTGCATGTTCCTTTTATCTCTTTACGTCTTCAATCATGTGTGTTTAGCTAAACTTTTATTTGTCTCAAACTGTAAGTTACAGGGGTGTCTCGGTGGCGCAGCCTGTATAGCACTAACCGTCATGCTCATTGCGAGCCGCAACTTCGGCGGTTCGAATCCGACCGTCCGACAATTTGTCACATGTCTTTCCCTCTCTCTCGCCCCCATTCTTCCTGTCTCTCTATACTATACTGTCCAATAAAGCTGAAAAAGGCCAAAAAAATATCTTAAAAAAAAAACTGTAAGTTACAGTTGCATCGTTTGTGGTAGACTATCAAGTTATATGGCCAGCTAGTTATATATAGCCATATAAGTTACTTGCTCATAATATAGTTGGTTAGCTAAAGTGAAAACTTCAAAAAGAAAAAATATATAAATGGTGTTGTGTAGCAAACTGAAGTTAACATTTCATAAAGTCACCTGTTCGAACATTTTCTTACTAAACACTACGAAAAGATGGCAGGCTCTGTCGCGTTTGTCACTGTCAGCTTTCCATAACAGGGCATGAGAACACTGAACTGTATAGGCTAACGCTTTAGATCCCGCGTTAAATTCATAGACTGTGGGAATGATAAACAGTTGGTTGCTGTAATTCTTCTCTTGGTCGTTAGGAGTCCGAAATTACCTATTGTGCCTTTTGACATGATTCAAGCTTGACTTATTTTCACCCAGCATTACAGGTACCCCAACTCAGATGAACGTCTGGCTAGAATCAATACATTGTACCACATTGTACCACTGTCCAAATACTTATGGACTGCACTGTATTCTGAACATAGATGGTCATGAATAGAAATACTGGAAACAATTGTGCAGTGTGTAAAACCAAATGTGTTTTGACTGGTGCTGTTTCAATCATGGCGTGTCTGTTCATTCACTACGCTGTATCGAAGGCACAAATATTAAGGAAAGCATTTTGAGGGTGTTCTGAGATCGAGAGGAGAGGGTGTTCTGAGATCAAGCGGAGAGGGTGTTATGAAAATGCAGTCGAGCATCTTCATGTGCTAAAGATTCTGCAGTGAACTTTTATTGTGTGAATTCAGAAGGCATATAACATTTTTACTGTTTAGTTTAGTTTTAGCTATCTGGTTAGCCTATATGATCTTCCATTTCTATAGATGATCTGCAACTCTGATTACCTCTTGACCAACATAGTGGGCAATAGGACTGACAGTCTCTCAATTTATTCACAACTGTGATGTGACCTTTGTTTTGTCATTACAGGGTTGTAATCTTCCTAAAAGTCCATAATGAGTTCCACCTCCCCTGCTGTAAAAGGCACTGCATATTATTCTGCCATTTTACAAAGATCCAATGTTTTAATCAACATTAACTGAATCAGGCTGTTTAAACAGTCCTTAGAAGTGCATGTAACTTGATTGCCCAAACCTGGCTTGAATCATTAATTGAACTAGCTTCTACTCTAGAGCGGCAATCTAGCTTTGTGAAACTGAATTTCTCACTGAATGGGGTGGCCTGTGGCATAGTGGTTAGGGTAAATGACTGGGACACGCAAGGTTGGTGGTTCTAATCCCGGTGTAGCCACAATATGATCCGCACAGCCGTTGGGCCCTTGAGCAAGGCCCTTAACCCTGCATTGCTCCTGGGGAGGATTGTCTCCTGCTTAATCTAATCAACTGTATGTCGCTCCGGATAAGAGCGTCTGCCAAATGCCAATAATGTAATGTAATGAATTCATCCAGGTTAGGTTGCTCAGTGAATTCAAGTCAAATTCATTTTAGTAAGCTTAGTGAGCTTTGTGAAATGCACCCCAGAGGTATTGTGGGTTCATTTTCAAGATGACCTTGAAATGCAAAAACAACCAAGCCATTGTATTTGTTGATAATTGAGTGGGAAATGACAACCCATTCATATTTCTAGTTCACATGGTTCAATTGGGCGGCACGGATGGTGCAGTGGGTAGCACTGCCGCCTCACAGCAAGGAGGTCCTGGGTTCGAATCCCCGTCGGCCGGGGCCTCTCTGTGCGGAGTTTGCATGTTCTCCCCGTGTCTGCGTGGGTTTCCTCCGGGTACTCCGGTTTCCTCCCACAGTCCAAAGACATGCAGGTTAGGCTGATTGGAGAGTCTAAATTGCCCGTAGGTGTGAGTGTGAGTGAATGGTGCGTGTGCCCTGCGATGGACTGGCGACCTGTCCAGGGTGTATTCCTGCCTTTCGCCCAATGTATGCTGGGATAGGCTCCAGCCCCCCTGCGACCCTGATCAGGATAAGCGGGTTCAGAAAATGGATGGATGGATGGATGGTTCAATTGCAGATTTCATTTTCCCTATCAGTGACGGCCACCATCTTGGATTTCAAGGTTTAGATGGCCTGAAATGCTAAACCAACCTCACCATTGTATTTCCTGACCTAACATTAGTGGGAAAAAACACCTAATTCATATCTCTGGTTATAATATTGTTACAGATTTGTGTTCGCGGTACATTCTGCTGTGTAGGGCGAGATGCGCATGGGGGCGCTAGCGAACACACTGTCACAAGTTCAATGTCATCATCCTGAAAATATACATTTTTGCAGAATTAAACGTGTTTTACATTGCAATAACATTATGCTAAGTGTTCAGAATAGCATATGCTGTTAAGGGTTTTCAGGCACTTTGTAATTAACCAGTTGGTTGTTTATGGGTCTGCATTGTATTGTTATCCCTGATTTTGTGTGTAAAAATTAGGGTGAGAAAACACAACTAGTTTAGGCACTCCGGAGCGGACCTGAGTGAGAACTGCATTACGTGATACATTTGGGTTTAAAACCCTGGCCAGCGAAAAGCGAAGCCCGGTTGTTTGTGTACTCGGTTGTTGAAGTCCATGTTGGAGCCATTGGGTAAACTCTGGGGAAACTCTGAGACAGATTTTGCGGCTGTGTGTGTTTCACCTAGTTACTGGTGCTAGCAATGTGCTCTTGCGGGTTATTTATCTTTCTCAAGTTTTATCTTTAGTATTTCTATCGAAACAATGGTTGAACAGTTGACGATGCAGAATCCATTCTACTATAAGCGGAACTTCATCACTCTCCATGGACTCCTGTCTTTGCCTGCCATTGCCAACTGACAAAGAACGTGTGCACGCTACTGGAAATCCCACATACCAAGGGTTCAGACTACAATATAAATAATAACCATGTTGCCTGTAGGGTCTAAATAGTGACTTGTACTCCTATAGTGCCTTGTGGTCTGTAGGGTCTACATAGTGACTCACACTCCTATCGTGCCTTGTGGTCTGTTGGGTCTAAATCCAGCATTCTCAACTCCACGTCCTGTGGGCCGCAGCGCTTGCTCCCACCGTGTGCTACATCACCTGATTTCACAATTATTTTACCTGCTTGTTGAGATAATAAGCTAATTGGTGAAATCAGGTAGGGCACGATTGCCTGAAGAAAACATGGAGTTAAGTAGCCCTGGCCTAAATTATCACTACCTCTCCTGCAGTTCTATTATTTATTTTATTTTATTTTATTTTTCTCCCAATTTGGTAGCCAATTATACCCTATCTAGTCCAATTAGTGTTAGCTGGGGGCCCACACGCCGTCCCTTGGCAGCCTGAAGCGATCTGGCGAGCGGAGAATAACACGCCTTCTTCGAGCCATCTTGTTTCATGCTCATGACCATGATTCCGAGACGCCCGGGGTGCTGCTGTACTCGGTGATCCACTAACCCTGCCAAGTCCCTCCCTCTGGGGCGAGCCGCTCCATGAGAACCGGCCCAACTTGGCTTTTGGTTGGACTGGGACTCGAACCCATTCCCGGTCCTGCAATTCCAAGTCCACTGCATCTTAGCCTGTTGTGCCACCATGGCTCATCACTAGCTTTCTTGTAGTATCATGTTGCCTGTAGAGTGCAAAATTGCCACTAGCTGTGATGTAGTACCTTGTGGTCTGTAGGGTGTAAATAGTCACTTGTTAATCTGCAGTACAGTGCAGACTCTGGGGTGTAAAATGATTGGTTGCGGTTGCCCTTGCACAGCAGTGAGTGGTACGGACCAAAATAAGGGGCACAATGTTCTGAGAAAGTAAAAAAGTTCTGAGAAAATTAGGGGCACAATGTTCAAAAACAAAACGTCTTTTAACATTCTTGTCCCATATATGAAAAAATCTGAGCCAGCAGCATACACACATTCTCAATTTGGCATGAAGAACTGTTGTTTCTTTATGTTTCTACAGATTTTGAGAATAGTCATGTTGCACGTGCCTGATGAGGACTTGGCTGCCGGCTCCAATTAGCTAGCTCCACAGATCAGAGATAGGATTGGGAATTATATAAGAGAGTGAAACTGTCTGTGCTGCAGCTAGCTCCACAGACCAGAGATAGGATATGGAATTATATAAGTGAGTGAAACTATCCATAGTGCAGCTAGCTGGTGGTATTCTAAGGACGTGCTACTGCAACACAGGTTTGGGCACTTCCAAAAAAACGTGGCAAGAGAGTGCACAGGGACACAACTCATTTGTCTTCCTTCATGGGCCTACTGAAAAGGTCGGACTTCTGCCTGCCCCACCCCATCTCACTGAAAGAAAGGTGCGCTTCACAAAGGAGAAAGGAGGCCATGAATAAAAGAGGAGGAGCTGTGGCAGGGAGCCAGAGGACATGTCCTGAGGGAACTGGCGACGAGCGGGGCTCTTCGTGTCCTCGCCTGTCGACTCCATGGCCCTGGGAAAGCCACAGCCCCATTCCTCAGAGGCGAACAGGTTCTCTGGGTGATTTACAACTCGCCTCATCAAAAAGTGATTGAATTAAAAACGCACAGAATGCATTCACCCCATCTCCTCCCCCATGAGATAGCTCTACAGTGACATTGTGCTGTCATCGTTGACACATTTGCGTTTGTACAAATATTTGGCAAATTCTCTTAACCAATGCAGCAACGTTCTGAATAAAATCAGTGCAATCATCAGGCCACAAGATCTGCAAAACAATGGCAGAGAAGGGTTTAGAAAAGATTAAGTGTCAAATTTCACGGTTTAGTAGTTGTTCAGTAGTCGGGCAATGGTTGATGTTGCAGGGCACTTTATCAATATGTTGCGTTTGTGTGCAGCAAAAAACAAAAACGGTAACAGCCATGTTTGGCTTCAGCTACCAGCAAACATGGCCTCCTGATGTTTTGAATTCCAGGGGCTAGGTCACCCACAAAAACCACAAAGAAACAACTGGACATCCTGCAGAAAATCCTGCCAAATTCAAAAGATGAGAAAAGAAATTGGACAGAGGCCATTTTAATAATGGGCTAAAGCGGAGGGAGGGAGAAAGGGAGAGTGAGAAGGAAAGGGAGGAGGCAGTGCCGCAGGGAAGGTTAGGGATGATGCCTGTTGAAACAGATTAATTCTGGCAAGATGGTACAGGAGCTTTGCTCCCTCTCGCTCTTTTTCAGGCCAAACCCAGTAGGTCTCCGCCCATGACAGCTGGGGGCACGTTGTAGAATCCATGTCCTAATAAGGTAACACATTGTAAAACTGCATATAGTTCTCCATAACTCTTATACATTTTTTTCTCACTATAGATTTGCACTATATATTTTGTGTGTGTGTCTATGTGAGTTTGTGTGTGTGTGTGTGCACCTCTGTGTGTACATTTGTTTGGATACAGACACTATAAACGGTTAAAAAAAAATTATGCTCAGTGAGTTGTGATGTTGAATAAAATGTTGTTTTTTAACAAAATTTGGTGAATGGTGGCCAACAGACGTCTGTACGAGTCTGCATCAGCACATTCGTGCTCTTTCCTCTTTCACTGGGAGCCGGCCAGGCGCAGTCTGTCTGTGTGGGCCTGTCCTTCAGTGCAGTACATCCACAGCACCGCTCTGCTGCAGAAGTGTGTGGATTTACGCAGCCTCTTGCCTCTGTATTGCGGTTGGTGTTCACTGAATGTGTGGGATGGAGCGTGTGCATTTGGATCAGCCTGGTCATACCTGCAGTACAGTTGAGGCACTACCTGTTACTTTGTTAATCCATGTTATGAATTTACAAACCTGAAACGTCTCAAGTCTTAAGTTTTAAATTATCTTAAGTCTTTCCTCGTAACTTTCACATTTCATACTAGAAACCAATTCAGTTTGGTCTTTAGTCTTTTCTTTGTACTGCATGCAATACTCATAGTGTGTACTGTCAAAGGTATTGTATAACATAAATATCACCTTTGATTTACACTCCATACATTTTGTCATATATCCCAGCAACCTGTTGGCCTAGACACTGACAGGTCAACTGCAAAATGTCTACAAAATCTGTCTTCAAGTTGAACATAATTTTGTTCCTATTATGAAATATGCCTGCCTTTAGTTTTCTTTTCCCACATGTAGGACTTAGCATTTAGCTGTATTAAATGGATTAGTATGATCCTGCTTCTTATCTATTGTTCTTTTTATTATTGCACTACCTTGCTCCCAGTCATATGCTGTTTCTCCAGTTTTTAGAGTGCAAAAGCTGTCAGTGTTGTACAGATTATCTGCACTCGCTCTATGAGTGCTCTAGGATATCAACAGCTGCTGTCTTGTTTGAATGATTCCTTTAATACTTCTCCATTATTTTACATTCGCTAGAACATTCCGAGTACTCGATGTGCTTTCCGGCATAATTTGTAACCTCTCATCTCAGGTAAAACTTGAAAATGTCTCCCCACACAGAACACAGAACATCCTACTGACAAGTCCTACTTAGAATTCTGAGAGACAGCACCATCTCAAAGGTTGCAATGGTAGTAACTGAACATGTATATGCAAATGTAACTTCTGTAGCCTCGTCTATACTGAGAGACTGACCAGTCTAAACCAGTCTCATCTGTACTGAGAGACCAGTCTGAACCAGTTTCATCTGCACTGAGAGACCAGACTGAACCAGCCTTGTATGTCATGCATGTTCCTCTGAGGAATATTAATTTACAGTGCCCTCCATAACATTTGGGACAAAGGTCAATCATTTATTTATTTAACTCTGTACTCTGTACTGAAAGAGTCATGTTTAGTATTTTTAGCATGCAATAAATGCTCTGCCAGACCTGTATTGCAGGCATCTTTGGCTATTGTTTTCTCTTCAGCATATGAAAGGCATGCTCAATTGAGTACAGATCATTGATTGATCATTGTCTTGTGGTAGAATTAACTTCCTGCCAAAGAATTTTGAGGCATTCGCTTGAACTTGAACAGATAGGATGTGTCTATGCACTTCACTTTTGCTACTACCATCAACAGTTAGATCATCAATGAAGATAAGTGAGCCAGTACCTTTGGCAGCCATACACACCCAAGCTCTAACACCCCCATCACCGTGTTTCACAGATGAGATGGTATCTTGGGCAGTTCCTTTTCTCCTCCATACTTCGCTCTTTCCATCACTCTGATATAACTTAACCTTAGTCTCATCTGTCCACAAGACCTTTTTCCAGAACTGTGGTACTCTTTTAAGTACTTCTTGGCAAACTAACCCGGCCGGCCACCCTGTTTTTGAGGCCAACCAATGGTTTGGATCTTGCAGTGTAGCCTCTGTATTTCTGTTCATGAAGTCTTCTGCTGACTGTGATCATTGACAAATCCACACCTGTCTCGTGAAGAGTGTTTCTGATCTGTCGGATAGGTATTTGGGGATTTTTCTTTATTACAGTTCTGTCATCGGCTGAGGAGGTCTCCCTTGGCCTGCCAGTCCCTTTGCAATTAGTAAGCTCACCAGTGCTCCCTTTTTTCTTAATTATGTTCCAAATAGTTGATTTGATTAAGTCTGTCCCAAACATTATGGTGACCTGAAATGGGGGAACTATGTATAAACACTGCTGTCATTGCTACATGGTGAAACCAAAATGTATAAAAATACCCTTTACTAAAATGTGAGAATGCGCACTTTAACCACATTTTAATTGAGGGATTCCAAATCTAAAATTATGGCAAATCAGTAGCAAATCAAGATATAATGGGTCTTTGTCCCAAACTTTATGGAGGGCACTGTATTTTTAATGCTCTTTCAACTTACTTTTGTGATTTTCTTGGGATATGTAAACACAGCAAGAGTTTTCAAATAACCTTCCAGAAAATATGTTGTGGCTTAAACAAAACCATGAAAAATGAATTTGTCGTTTGAATTCTGTTTGAAATTTCATTGTACACTAGAGGGCAGTGTGCACAACTAAATGGAAGTGAATGCCACTCACCATTTCATGCTTTATAGCTATTTTATCTCATACAATATTTTGGCTTCTTATGCTTAAAGAAACCGTTGTATTTCCCTAAAGAGTCATCATAGATACACATTCTTCTTTTTACAAATTTCCCACAAACTGGACCTGATTTAATACTAAGACTTTAGCATGCGCAAAACCATCTAGTACACACAAAACAATTAACATGACCAATGACTGACCATGTTATTTGTTTGTTTTTTACCAATCATTGTGTTATGTTATTAGTTTTTAGGTTTTGCATTATGCTAATGGCCTAGGTAAATCAGGCCATTTGCCATTCACATTTCAGTTTACCATGCCATAACTAAAACTATTGAAGCCATAAAGCTTCCAAGTGGCTCTGCTGGTAGAGGGGTGCACCTTGAGCACAGACTAGGCCCTGTAGTCACGTGCTAGAGGCCTGGCCCTGTTATTGGTTGACTGTGAGTGGCCGTGAATGATCATGATGGCCAAAAATCCCAGGAGAAAATCCCAGTTTCTGAGATACTCAAACCACCCTGTCTGCCACCAACAATCATTCCACAGTCAAAGTCACTTAGATCCTGACCCGTATCTACATGATGAATGGAATGTACACTTTAGCGAAATTATATATGGAGAAAAACGTTTTTTGAAAATTGAGATGAAATTTAAGCATGGAAGAGAGATAGACTTCAATTACAAGCCGACCATGAAATCTGCCCGTGTATTGATCAAATAGTTCGCTAGGCAGATGTTAAAACTAATACTTTTCAGTCGTTGAGGTTGCACTGATCATTTCATTTCTATGCAGTGACTGGTGGAGAGACATCACATTAGCCTACATCCATGCACATTGCTGGCCATAGGCACAACGTTGGCAGCCATGTTTTGGTTACAAACTTAAAATGTGTTTTTTAAATGGAGTTGCCATTGCAGTTTCAGTAATTACTTTCATGTAATAACCACATTATTCCGATGGTTTACCAATGAATGAAAATAGGCCTAAAGTATATTTGTTTCTTGGTTGTTTTCAACTGCCCGGGACATGTCTCTATTAAAGCAATGATAAATGGAGTTCAGTTTACGAAATTTCGGTTTACGAAGAGTTTCTCAGGAACGTAACCCCTAAATCGAGATATACCTGTAGTGTAACATAAGTCTTCATTCAGTGTAACTTCTAGAAGTTTGGCTCGTTTCATTGCCATTATTGTTAATCTAATGTCTGACCAATATCATTCGACCGTCATGCAGTGTGTAGCGTATGTACACGGAAGTGATGGTCAGCTCTAGTGATGGGAGCATTTGGGATTTGTAAACTGGATCTTTTGGCTCCGTTCGTTCAAAAGATTTGTTCGTTTGGCTCACTCGTTCGTTCACTTGTACTTCCGGAATGTAAGCGCATGAGTCTCATATGTTACCCAGACAGCAAGTGATCGTATCTGGCTCGAAGTCACTCGGTACCGGCACAGATCCGGTCCGGCGTCACTTGCTATGCGGGCAAAATAATATCAGCTATGAATAGCATTAATAAACGTTTTTATCTTCATTTTTTAAGCTTAATTTCAGGTTTCTTAGAAATTGTACGCTATGAGACATTGATGTTAAAGTTAAATTACATAGGCAATTACATTGTATATAATGTAACATTATCTGAAATTGAACTTTAATGCAATTAAGATAACGCTATTATTGCTGCCCACACACAGCTAGCTACGTTTCAATATGCTACCGACAAAAATAAAATGACACGATGTAGGTCGTGGTCTTTGCAAAACTATTCATCACTTTTATTGCATAGCCTAGCTGACAATATTACAGAAAATTAAAAAACAACATGATTTAGCTAAATATTATCTGTGATATCCTAACTATTCAGATGTTGGCTTAACAGCTCAAGGCTTGTTCATTCATTCGTTCAATGACTCTTTTGGCTCACTCGTTCGTTGAGTTGTTCAATACCTCTTTTGGCTCACCCGTTCAATGGCTAATTTGGCTCTTCGTTCACAAACTAGTTCACCGGCTCAGTGGCTCCTTTCGGTCATTCGTTCACCAGCTCAGTATGGCTCCACGGCTTGCTGACGTAGGTCCGTAAACTCGTTAATTTGTGGTTGTTTGATTGGCATTTCAGTAAGCCTATCAGCTTAATCACACAATGCTGTCCTGTTATGTAGCCATTGGACAGAGTGAAAGTCACTAAAATCAGTCTTTGGCTAGGGCGGGCAGATGTCAGCGCTTGGGGAGAGAGCCGAATGAACTAATCTTTCATGGAGATGCCTCGGCTCATTTCGTTCATTTGAAAAGATTTGTTCGCGAACTGCCCATCACTAGTCAGATTGATTGCTGTTATGTACCCGATGTGTGGCCCATAACGAGGTAATTACTTAGCCTCGCTGGAGCTAAGCGGACGCAGCATTGTTACAAGTTTCACCAGTAAACAACTGAACTAAATCACTAGACTCTTGCCGTGTCATTGCAAGTGCCTTTTTCATAGTAAAGGAAAGAAGAAATATAACTAAATAAATAATTCAAGAATTAAAATGTCTCAAGGAGAACAAAATGGAGCTGCAGCGGTAGCCCAAGAGACAAGAGAGCTTCCTCCATGGCTGCGAGTGGTATTGGAGCAACAAGGTCAGCAGATGCAAAACGTTTTTATCTACATTGGTTCCACATCTTAATGTGAGCAATGGCATATCTACACAGCCTGCTATAGCCTCAGCGCATGGATTACAAGAGCGCCACACAGCTCACCACTCAATTACTCTGCATGAATGCCTCTGTGGAGCTGCAATGCGCTATGTCTGCTCACTTCCAAGAACATTTGACTCAGCGTTTTGGTCAGCATGACCCTCCAACGACTGTGTGGAGGAAGCTTGGAGAGTTGCGGCAATCAAAAGAGTCATCTGCTGAGACAGAGTTGACACTTCAAGACCAATTAGCCCGTTGTAGCCACAATAAGATCCGCATAGCCCTTGGGCTCTTGAGCAAGGCCCTTAACCCTGCATTGCTCCAGGGGAGGATTGTCTCCTGCTTAGTCTAGAATCAACTGTACGTTGCTCTGGATAAGAGCGTCTGCCAAATGCCATTTCAGAAGGGAGTGTTTTAGGTCACTGTGCTGACCCAACTTCAGTGGGGGGAGGAGAGAGTGGTCTCCTATGCCAGCAACAGTGTAACAGCAGCCCAGCACAGATATTGTGTTACAAGACTTCTTTTAAAAGTCTTTTTAAGGAGTTTGGACAAGGAGAGGGAAGGCTGCTTGTGTCATCTGCATACATGTATATCAGGGGTGTCAAACTCCAGTCCTGGAGGGCCGCAGTGTCTGTTGGTTTTTGGTGTGTTTCAGCACGAGAGATACATTACAAGTCTTTAATATGATGAAGGGTCCACACACCTTGTTCTCTAGGCCTTAACTGTCTGCTAATTGAAAGGAAACCACAAATACCAGCAGAGACTGCGGCCCTCCGGGACAGGAGTTTGGCACCCGTGATGTATATCTTGGTGCACAGGCCACAGATATCTAGACAATTAATATGAGTGTTGTCTCTGATCATAATTGCTAAAATTATGATGGCAATTATTCATAAATATTGTGAGAGGGGACACCCTTGTTTTATACCCCTTGCTAATTCAAAGTCCCCAGTGTTTCGCCCTTTATTTCCCTCTGTGACCACCATAGTTCTGTTTTCTGTTCATTCATTTTGTTCATTCATTTCACCTGTGTCTCACTTCCTGATTGTTATGCACACCTGATTCTCATTCCCCCCTTTATCTGTTCTATTTAACCTGTCTGTTCTGTCTATTCGTTGCCAGATTGTAATGTGCTCCTGCCATTCTCTCCAGCATTTATTCTGTCTGATTCACCAGTGTTTTGACCTGTTCTCCTTCTGTTTCTGTATGGCCTGCTGTTCTTGGACTTTGTTTGGATTCCCGGTTTGTGTTTTTGGATTTCTTTTCTGCCTTCTTGCTATCAAAACTTTGCATGTGACCATGACTACGTTTTGGATTTTTTGCTGTTTCTGTTTGCCCCGTTAGTAAACTCTTGCCTGGATTATCGATTAGGAGCTGCTTTGCTTACTACATTCCTGTTTGCCAGCAATTGCCTGTTTAACCATTTAACCTGTTTAATTTAAGTCTATCCAATAAACGTCTATTGGAAATTCTATGAGTTTATGACTGGGTCCATTGTTCTGAACCCTGAGAGCTACCTCCCCCATCAAAACCATCACATTACACCTGAAAATACGCTTCCTGACTGCCCCTTCATGTCTCCAGCCTGATGGGTATCGTGAGGTAATGACAGCATGGAGAGACAAAGGAGAAGCTGTTCTGCAGATATGCATACATATAGTTATTGTATTTTAGTATTTAGTATTGACTGTGTCAAAGCAAGGCCACAGATCGAATACTAGTTTATAAACACAACTACTCAAAAAGAAAAAAATGAACAAGAAAAATAAAATAATAATAATAAAATAAAATAAATAATAATAATAATATAATGTAACCATATGGTTTTGCAATCACCCGATTTTACCCATAAGGACAGAGAGGAAGCGGCTCCACACTGCCTCTCAGGAATTCATTTCAACAGCTCATTGTCTCCACCAGTTGCCATTCCTGTGCGACTCTGCACTGCACTCCGAGTGCCAGGGTGGAGCAGTCCCCTCCCTCCCTGCCAGATGCTGTAGTCCTGTGCTTCAGGTCATATCTGTCCTTCGAGAGACAGTGGACAAATATAACCTCGCTCACATCTACCCTACTGCTGGCGGACGAGTGGATTGAGACATTACGGAATGGCCTGATACGACTCTGCATTTAAATGCGGCCCATGGATTGTCCCCTGGCTGGAGCTAGAGCTGTTACACCCCTGCCAGACCCGTCTGTGCCCACCCATCAACAGCTGATAGAGGTATGACAATGATCATGATGGTATAAGGTGTGATAACCGTGACGGTTTTTGATTTTTGATTTTGCTGACAGCTCTTTTGCAATTTGTGA
This sequence comes from Conger conger, assembly GCF_963514075.1. Lineage (NCBI taxonomy): Eukaryota > Metazoa > Chordata > Actinopteri > Anguilliformes > Congridae > Conger > Conger conger. Next base: position 21,322,514 of record NC_083769.1, read on the forward strand.
GCATTACATAATCTATGGTTTCTTTCTGGGAATCAGCAATTGAAATGCTCCTAGAAGTGTTCCTACCTCTTTTACAATGGGCTGAAGACTTTCATCATAATACCTGTGTGATTACATTGTAACTAGAGATGTCCACAGTGTGTGACCACACTGTGTACAGCAGGGACGTCACACTCCAGTCCTGGAGTGGCACCATATCTGCTGGTTTTTGGTGTGCTTCCGTTGATGGTTTCAGCACAAGTGATTCATTTAAGTCATTCATTGACTATAGACTCTGTGTTCCTCCAGGACTGGGGTTTGACAACTCATGGTGTACAAATTGTTCTTACAACCTGTAAAACCTGTTTATAGCTCTATTTAAAGTCATGTTTTTACTGTAGTTGCATTAAGTGTGCATAGCTACACTAAGAAGCAAATTCAACATTCAAATGTTGAAATATGCCCATGGCACTGCTGGTCCTCCTCTTGGAGGATGTAAATAGGGCTGTATCTTTCTCACTCAGCTTCTCAGAAGAAGCGATTTAACAGCTGCACTGAGTCATCAGGTTTTTCTTTTTAGCATCTTTTTATGCATTTTAAATTAGTCATGTTGATGGAGGGCTGTTTATGAAGGAAAAAAGACACAAAAGACCAACAGAAAGATAATATTTCTCACAACAGAGTGTATTTATTTTTATTCTGCTGCTTTTAACAAATCTGAAATTCAATTTTTTATTGTTTCTTTCTTCCTTGAATATATATTGCAATACTCATGTTGGAAGGCCATTAAGTTGTTTGGAACACGACATGTTTGAATCAATAGATGCCCTGTTTCTCTTTGTGTAGGTTGGGCCAGATTAAGTTAGGGCAGTTATTGATGTGCATGGAGAGGTTAAGACAGGTAGGTGCAAGGAGGGGAGGAGATGGCTGGTGGGTCCTGTCTTTACAAGAATCTGGTCATACCGGCTGCACCCATACTGGCTGCACCCATACCGACTGCACTCATACCGACTGCACTACCGGCTGCACTCATACCGACTGCACCCATACCGGCTGCACTCATGCCCATGCTTGCTCCGCCCAAGGTCATTTTGGTCCTGCCATAGCCGTGTGACATGGCGGAAAGACCTTTGCCTGCAAAAGCACTTGTGCTTGCCGCAGTGCCCATGCTGTAGCGGCCGGCTCCAACCAGTCCGCCTACGCCTACGCCTCCAGCCATCATGGTCATGCTGCCGCTACCGACGCCTCCAAGTCCACCTCCAATGGTGGACATGTTGTATGGCTCTATGTACACAGATGTGGGTGAAACCTGTTAAATGCCACCATTCTAAACCCCTGGGCCAACCTGAAATTAGCACTACACTCCACGTGTTTTTACTTTTTAATCAGGAAACATATTTTCCTTTGGTTAAAGAAAGAACATACATAATGCATCCTAAATCACGTGCTTAGTAAAAATGGTCTGTTGCATTGAAGAATGCTCTCCAAATTATAGCAGTCCACAGGTGTAATATTTGTAATCTGAAGAATGAGCCGTTTCAATCAGCAGTGTACAGACTTAGTTAATACAAATCCATTGATTCAGGTCATTAAGAATGAAGAGGACTCACCTCCACCATTAGTCTGAACAAGAACGGTAGCAAGCGATCCCCCGCTGGACAGTCTTTGGAAAGATTTGAAAATACTTTTTAGAACTTGTACTCTTTGAGTTTAATGTCAAATGTGCTTCATGTCACTCAACACCAAATGCTTTAAACAATATAATGATCCTTGTTTCAGCAGGGAAGCCCCACTGAGATTAACATCTCTTTTGCCATGGTATCCTAGCTTCTGTCTGGTTCCCTGCTCACCTGCACTCTTCTCCTTCCAGCAGCTTCCTGTAGGTGGCGATCTCGATGTCCAGGGCCAGCTTGACGTTCATCAGCTCCTGGTACTCACACACCTGTTGGGCCATGCTCAGCTTCGCTTTCTGCAGGGCATCTTCCAGGTCCTTGAAGCGGACCTTAGCCTCGGCAATCTCCTCTTCCCCACGGACTGTCACATCTGAGATTTGGACCTGCAGGCTTGTGTTCTTTTGTAAAGTGAATAAAGGAAATCTGAGTCCCGTTCACAGTTTGATTCCTATCCTCATTTCAGACTTGTCAACTCATTGAAGATGGATGTACTTTTAGCAATGGTTATCTATAGCTTCAGCAATTTAAATTTGTCATATAAATGTTTTTTTCTTTCTTACGTGCACTTTAGTGGACTCGATCTCAGTCTGTAGACGGGTGACTGTGCGAGTCATCTCTGCCATCTCTGCTTTAGTGGTCTTGAGGTCCTCAGTAAATCTTCCTGCAGTGGTCTGCATCTGATCAAACTTTACGGATGGGAGAAAGAAGTGGAATGTGTCACAATCTTCAGGAACCTAGTGCACTTCACAAAGCTTTAGACTGCCAAGAGAGAAAGGCAGATCAGTTCAGAGATTCCACAACAGGATCTACTAACTACCTCTCACCTTCGCCTGGTACCATGCCTCAGTAGTTTCACGACTGCGCTGGGCAATTTCGTTATACTGCGCACGCACTTCGCACACAATTGCCTCCATATCAAGAGTGCGGGTGGTGTCCATCTTCACACACGCACACGTGTCCTTGATCTGGGACTGCAGCTCATTTAGCTCCTGGAGGGAGAGAGAGGTGGCTCAGGGATTAGATAAATGAAGTGTAAACTAATTACAATGCATAGGGATAAAGGGATAATGCTTAATGAGATAAAGTTCTAAAAAACTATTGAATAGAGTACCATTTTGATTTGTAATTTGTAAGTCCACAAGTGAACTGACCTCGTCATAGACAGCCCTGAGGAAGCTAATCTGGTCCTGAAGAGCGTCAACCTTTGACTCCAAGTCTACTTTGGTCATGTAGGAAATGTCAACATCCTGAGAGAGCAGAAAAGTTGATTGATGTTCACAGAGGTTTGGGGGACAGCAGGGACGGAGAAAGGTTTACATGACATTGATTATTTTGTACCAGCAGTGTCCCTTGCAAAACTATTTAATCGGATTACTACTTACTTTCTTGATCAGGATAAATTCATTTTCCACTGTCGCTCTTCTGTTTATTTCCTCTTCGTATCTGCAGAAGCATGACATTTGTTTTGAGTTTTGCTTGATTAATGGCATGCATTCTGTTGGCAATCATTTGAAAAGATTGGCCTTTCACCAGAGGAGGTTAATGCTCAAAGACCAGATATAGCAGAAGTTGGCAAACATTGGACAGGAAGTTGTGTTGTTGAAGAGAACTTTTCCACTCACCTGGTCTTGTACTCTTCCACCACATTGTGCATGTTCTTCAGCTCTGCGTCTAGCTTCACTCTCTCACTGGTTATACTGTCGATCTGCCTGCGTATGTTTGTGATATAGGCCTCGTACATAGTGTCAATGTTGGAGCGAGTGATGGTCTGTTCCTGGAGCAAGATCCACTTGGTCTCTAGCAACTTGTTCTGCTGCTCCAGGGTACGTACCTACAAGGGCCAAATGGACAAATACATTTTGAAAAAACAGATCTACAGCTTTTACTCAACATCAGGATATTTTCTGCCTCTGTTTTTGGCCATAGGAATAGGCCATTATTTTTCAATTCATCTTAAAAATAAAATTTCTCATTAGAATTGGACTTGAGTCACTCCCTCAAAAAGGAGTAATCTGGAAAATTCAAGTATTTGCAAACTCCCATAGCTTCACTCCAACCTCCCCCCAGATACAGAGTCCAGAGATAACCATTAAGCATTTGGTTAGCAAAGCATAACTTCAGGGTCTTTTGCATAAAAAAGGCTCTAGGGCAATGGTAGTTTATACACTCAGCGAGTACTTTTCTGTATTTATTAGACTTTTTTAGACTTCTGCTGCTGTAGCCAATTAGAGGTTTGATTTGTTGCATGTTCAGATATGCTTTTCTACATACCACTGTTGTAATGCATGGATTTTGTGTTACTGTGACCTTCCTGTCAGCTTCGACCAGTCTGGCCCTTCTCAACTGACCTCTCTCATTAACAAGGCGTTTCTGCCCACAGAACTGCTACTCATTGGATGTTCTTTTTGTTTTTTCTCTACAAACTCTAGAGATTGTTGTGTGTGAAAATCCCAGGCGATCAGCAGTCTCTGAGATACTCTAACCACCCTGCCTGGCACCAACAATCATTTCACAGTCAAAGTCACTTAGATCACATTTATTCTCCATTCTGACATTTGGTCTGAACCTCTTGACCACATCTGCATGCTTAGTTGCAAGCTGGTGTACAGGTTTACCTAAAGTGGTCACCGAGTGTACTTGTTAGTTAATATTACTTTCTTTCCCATTTATTTATGATGCTTTATCTTTTATATTCTACCCTCTCAGTATTTCCAGTCAATAGCTGTAAAATTAGTATTTATGTCACTATAGCTGGACTAACCTTTCCGATGAAGCTAGCGAAGCGGTTGTTCAGGATCTTGATGTCTTCCTTCTCCTGGCTGCGGATGACATTGACGGTGGGGTCCACAGACAAATCAAGGGGCACGAGCAGACCGGGGTCAAGTTGAACGGCAGAAATTGGAGGCACGAACATGCCCGGGACACCACCCATGGGGCTGAAGCCGGGGCCACCGAACCCGGGGCCTTTAAACCCGGGGCCACCTAACCCAGGGACACCAAACCCGGGGCCACCGGACCTGACACCTTTCAACCCGGGGGCACCGAATAAGGGGGCTCTCAACCCGGGGACACCGAATCCGGGGCCACTGAATCCGGTGCCACCGAATCCGGAGCCAGTGAATCCGGTGCCAGTAAACCCAGAGCTACCCAACCCAGAGGCAAGAAGCCCAGGGCCTCTTACCCCTACCACCCCACCTAAACCAGCGTTCCCATACGATGCACCACCGTATCCGCTGACAGCGCTGCGGCCGAAGCCTCCGACTGCCCCTGCGACTCCCACCCCACTGCCCATTCTCATCGCGTACCCGCCGTTACTCCCAGCCATGGCCATCTGCCTGCCAGAGTAGGATGAGCTCTTTCCAGCGTAGGACGCGCTGGTGTAGTTCCTCGAGGCAGCACTAGTGTGTCCTAAAACACCACTGCTCATGGTACTGTAGCCAGCAGTATTCATTGTGTGAGTCTGGTGCCGGTATCAAAAGGAGAAGATGAGAAAGCTGCTGTTCACTTTGAGCGGCAAGAGAAGAGAGCAAGACAGCTCACAGAGGACAATCAAACCCCTCTTAGTGATAGGTCCATGAGGGTGCCCACTTTAAATCTCTCTGGTTCTAGGAGGGGGGTCAGAGCCTTACCTTTCATCTTTCGCTGGCCCCACCCACCTCATTTACATGCTGCTGCTATGAGGATCTGCCCATCCTGTGAGACTAACGAAGAGCCAGCATAGACAGACAGGTTCCAGCTCTCCTGGGGGTAGGAGGTGGGGGACAGGGTTGAAGAACAGTGGGACCCTAAGGGAAGGGTGGAGTAGTAAAATCATGCAGTCATACAGATCCAGGTCCATTCAGTTCTCACCATGCTGCCAGACCACAGCATCTGAGGGCTGTCTGTAGTTCTCCATGTCTCCACTAAGTGGCTCTTGATGTGACCCAGGCTTTAAGTTTGTCTTTTCCAAATGCTGGCCTTCAAAAAGCTAAAAACAATGTAATGGTAGATGCCCTACCCAAGATCCTTTGAAGCTGTGAATATTCAATGTGTTTGAAGGACACCACATGTATGCTAATGCTGATGTATTGAACTCATTCACTAAACTGTCTGCTTTTTTGTCGTGTTTACGAAATTTCTACACCATGAGCATGAATAGCAGGAATTTCTATTGATTAACTAAGAGTAACTAGCTAAATTGTAACAAAAATAGTTACTCAGTCTACCCAGCCACATTCAAATCAACATCACATGAATTCATTGGAACACTATACACTTACCTAGCACTTTATTATTACACCTTATACCTACTTACACCTCTTATCTAAGCAGCCAATTGTGTGGTAGCATGATTGATTGTGTGCACACAATCATGCAGATACAGGTCAGAAGCTTCAGTTAATGTTCACATCAACCATCAGAATGGGGAAATAATGTGATCTAAGTAACTTTGACTGTGGAATGATTGTTGGTGGTAGACAGGGTGGTTTGAGTATCTCAGAAACTGCTGATTTCCTTGGATTTTCACAAACACTAGTCTCTAGAGTTTGCAAAGACAAAAAAACAAAAAAAAAATCCAGTGAGCTGCAGTTCTGCAGGCAGAAACACGCTGTTAATGAGAGACGTCACAGGAGAATGGCCAGACTGGTCAAAGCTGCCGGGAAGGTGACAGCAATGCAAATAACCACACATTACAACAGTGGTATGCAGAACAGCATCTCTGAACACACAACGCATCATAACTTTAAGTGGATAGGTTACAGCAGTAGAAGTCTAACAAATAGTCTAATAAATACCTAATAAACGGCTCGGTAAGTGTATGTCTTAAATATACAGTACTATGGATTATGAGACGCAATAGAGTTAATGACTGCTCTCCTATTACAGAACTGTCTTCTCAGCACAAATCAATGGGTTGGCTACATGTGTTTCAGAATCTAGTTCTCTGGCCAGTGGTGATGGCATAGTGTAGTTCTGCCAGATCATTTAAGCCGCAGGAAATATGTCCTGGGAAAATGACCATTCTGCTTGTGATGGCCTTTCCTCTGGACTCAGCAGAGAACCAATGCATCTGTGCAGTGATGGGGACACGGTCAGAGAATGTTTCACTGTCTGTAGCCTCTAGTCTTGTGACTTGATGGCAACCTACAATCAACAGTCTTGTAAACTACTTGAGGCTACAGGGTTTCTGTAACTAAAATGAATATTCTTCCATGCAATCATATATACATAATACATTCGGACAATCATAGACTTAGGTATGAAGGGTTGCTACAGAGTGTGATATTTTGTGAGGGCATGACAATCTCCTTATATAGGGCATGTAGGTGAGTCAGTTCTTATTTCGCGCATCCAAATTCTCCATCCATCCATTATCTAAACCCGCTAATCCTGAACAGGGTCGCAGGGGGCTGGAGCCTATCCCAGCGTACATTGGGCGAAAAGCAGGAATACACCCTGGAAAGGTCGCCAGTCCATCGCAGGGCACACACACCATTCACTCACACACTCATACCCACGGGCAATTTAGACTCTCCAATCAGCCTAACCTGCATGTCTTTGGACTGTGGGAGGAAACCGGAGTACCCAGAGGAAACCCACATGAACACAGGGAGTACATGCAAACTCCACATAGAGAGGCCCCGGCCACAAAGTACCTGTGGTAGCTAAGTAAATATATCCATTTGGCATGTTTTGTTTAAGATGACACTTCTGCATTTCAAAACATACATGAGTTGGAAAGACGCCTTAATGCTAGTGAGAGCCCCACCCTGTAGTCCTGCATCCTGCACTGCTTTTTTATTGAATGATATCCTTTTAGGTTAGTTTATTGTTATTACACTAGAAAAAGTGTTACAATGTTACAATGCACACTGCTAGAATGGGAATATTTGCTACAATTGGCTTCAAAGCAGCACATTTAATTTAGTCTTGCAACAGTGCCCTCTACCTTCCAAAACCTTTTTTAGTGTTAGACTTTAGTGTAAAACATGTTTTGTTAATATAAAATGCAATTATTAAGGCTTTGTTAAACATTCCCTTACTACTGAGTATAAAGTAACTTTTTTAATTGGCTAATGAACTATTTCATCTTTTTCAAAATCACAGTTATGCGGCGTTCTGTTTGTTACACCTATGGCCTCCGTTTAAGATAATGTGACTGAACAGTACTGTGATCAGAAAAATGTCACTTCTACTGTTTACTGACCCGCATTAATGCAAACATTGGGTGTGGTGTGTACTTGTGTCCGATATACTCAAGTTTTGTTCTTCTGATCATATCAACTCAGGTTTTGAGCCCTCTAGCTCTGTGGAGACATGTATGGTTTTTACTTGAGAATAAAGACAAATAAAGGATCGATCCCTTCCCCATTTAAAGATTTTTTAAGTGTTAAAATGTTTTTGTTTGATGCATTAAGCTTTTAATTTGTATTGTACAGTGTTTCACTATACTGTACACAACAAATTAAAAGCTTAATGCATCAAACTATTTTTTTTTAACAATTAATTTTTGAATGCTTAAATCTTTACTATAATGCTTTCCATTGGCATTTTCTTCACAGCAGAAAAAATAAATAGTGCTTGCATCTATAATGGCATGCTTGCCGTTACAGTATGATATGGTAAGAAAACATTTGAATTACATATTTGAGTGTATGTCAATCAAAATTTGAATGAGGGGTGGGTCACAGAAAATGTATTCTAATAAGCAGCTTGTGAGCTCGAAGTTTGTGAAACAGCTTAGACATTTCATTTAACAGCCTATTAACATGAAAACATTATTAACATTGGGAAATTCCGATACTGCGACACTCAAACATTAAGCATTGGCATTTCAAAGGCATTTAAAAACTTGGGGATCTGAGAGGGCAGATTTACCCCAGAGCACAAAGAAACTCATGTTTCATAAGTGCAGTTATATCAACATTGCCTCGCCTTTTGGCTTTCCTTCACATGGCCAACCGATCCAAACGAATAATTGTAGCAATTGCGGACCACAACAATTATTAATGTTAAAATAACCTTATGCCGCCCATGGCAAGGTATGATAATTTATCGGCCATTTTTGGCACAGCTACAAGTTGTGTAATTGCTTTCTTAAGGCAATTTCTTAAGGTGTGTAATTACACAAAAGGTCATACGGTTTTACAGTATTGTTGGATTTCGGGGTGCAGCAAGTATGGGCTTGAGGTATAGTTGATGTTTGTCAGAATCACTTCGGTAAGCCATGTAACCTACATGAATTCTGAATATTTTTATTCTGAACATAATTGCTTTGCATTTGTGCTAAAATGATGCTGTTGGTGTTGGAATGTTGTTAGCCAGATCTTGCACTTTTGTTCATGTAAATCAGGTGAATGCATGTACATTCTCCTCCATTGTAACTGCTCTGGATAAGAGCATCAGTTCAGGGAGTGAAATGTAATGTAATAATAATGTCAGTCAGTACTGTAAGTCCGGATGAATTGTAATGTGCCAAATCACACCCCAGACATAACTTTAATAATAATGTTGTTTTGAGTATTAAATAAAGATATCCAGTATAACAACACATTGCCACTAGCTAATAATTCCACATTTGTCTGAGAATGTAAAAAATAAGTAAAGGGGTTAGTTAGGAGTTATTAAAGCTCTTAATTTGGAGATTATTATGAGACACACTAACAGCTGAGCAATCTGTCAGATTTGGATAGCCAGACTATGGGTCCAGGGATCAGCAAAATGACAAAACAGAACAACACAAACTTGGAACACAGAGGGGAGGTAAGAATTGGTGCTATTAATTAATAAACCTGTAATACTTGGCAGCATTTTGTGTGTGGAATGTCACAACTCATTGGATTTAATGTTCCATTTTACAGCTCCTTTGATCCCTTCCCAGCATGCATTATCACAAAAAAACAGAAGACGGGAGTGGGGTGGCTGTTTCGTCTGTTCTCACGGTGCACATGTGTATGCATGTAGTTAAGGTGTGCTGATTGACAGCATCAATTTAACTATTTTGAATACAACTCACGCTCCTTTGCTATTTCATCTGTTGTAACAGCATAGTCAGCCCTATTTTCAGAAGAGTATTTACATACAGCTACAGTACGTTCAAGAGCTTGCAGGTTGTATGCTTACCAACTTCAGTGCATCATAGGACATTCTGTGTTATGCATCCATCACACAGCAGACAGTGATGTAAGGGCATCAGTAAGCATTGTATAAGAGAGCTACAATCCTCCACTGCATGTCTCAATTCTACAGTGTATGTCACATGATATGACCACCATGCAGTACCTCCACCCTCTCCTAAGAGCCGTAGTACCCACCTCGTAGCCAACCATACCCACCTCATAGCCATCCATACCCACCTCATAGCCAACCATACCCACCTCATAGCCATCCATACCCACCTCCTAGCCAACCATACCCACCTCGTAGCCAACCATACCCACCTCAAAGCCAAACATACCCACCTCGTAGCCAACCATACCCACCTCAAAGCCAACCATACCCACCTCAAAGCCTACCATACCCACCTCAAAGCCAACCATACCCACCTCATGCACAACCACAACGTCCTAATTCACACCTCATAGCCCACTGTAGGCCACTTCCTATACATTAATTTATTCAGTGAGTTGTGGCATACACTTATTTAGATGCATAATTCTACTGCTTTACTGTACCTCTGAACCTGTGTTAGACTTTATGATATATGAATAGTGCTTTGGGACCAAGGGCCTCTGTGCATAAACCAAGTGGGTGCTACACATGGGTGGTGATCAAAGTGCCCCCCCCCCCCCTCACCTGAAAAACAGAATGAAAAACAGAGTCCCTTATACGCTATGGACGTTTCAGGGACTCGTTTCCCAATATGAACAAAAGAGGAACAATAGTGAGCATGAAGATGTTGTGAAAACACATGTCAGCAACAGTTTGATTGACTAAGTGGTTGACAGACTTAATTGAAGATGCTTGCTCTTGAGGCTTGGCAGTGTTTATGCTTTCTCTGGCTAAGTCAGCTGCAGGTCAGCTCTTTTTCTGGAAAGCCTTGCACTTTTCACACCTTTCAAATATGCAGCACAGTGGGTGTGGTTTCCTTATATTATACTTTCTCAACTTTTTTTTCACAGAGAACGCCTTTGCAGAACCCTTGGAGAAATGCTGAATGTAAAGTCACAGAGATTAGAAAACCTTTCCAACACCATTCCCACCTAATACCCAACCTCCCTACCTGGAGCACACCCCATGGACTGATCAGACTCTGGTGCAAACCTGGCTGTGCAAGCTGGTGTCAGCATAGTGGAACAACCATCAGCTTCCCCCACCACCGGAAACCCACCCAGTGACACCTGCCAATTTATTTTCAAAACTACCATGGAAACCATCAGATGTTGTTATTGCCACTGCTCATCCATACCTCATAATTTCTGAGTGATGAGCATTTTGTATTCTGTGATCTAGCTACTGGTCAAGCTTATTCTACCAACAGTTTTGGTAGCCATGAACAACACAAAGTGTCCTTTGTGCCAGCAGCCATCAAACTGTACAACCCCAGCGACACCAGACACCAGTCTCAGCCAGTTGTGATATTACAGTTAAGAATTGTGGGGGGAAAAAACTGCAGAACATGTTTTTATGGAAGGTTGTGCAAATGTTCATATGCAAGAAATCTCTGAAAAATATCTTGCCATGAATGGGTTAAAAAAGCGAATTAAATAAAGTGTTTGATCCCAGAGATGCAGACCCTAAAGGGCAGAGTAGCAGATCCTAACGTGGCAGAGTTGCAGCTTGCAGCTCCAAAGCTCAGCACCTCCAACTCTGCAGGCACAGCCAAAATGGCCACCAGTAACTATACAGCTGTAGCTAAAATCTCGAGATTTGCAGCTACAACTGCATCAAGATTTTTTGTGTCCTTGTGAGTGAGCGAAATGTGCTTCATTGCAGTATCATTTGGGAATAATAAAATGTGCAATTTATTTTCTTTGCCGCGCCCTTCTTTCAGATTGCTTTACATAGCAACGCTATTACAAAAAGTAAATGCATTTCTTTGGTACACTGTTTATTTAGGAAAGGAATGTGTCAAAGAAAACGCCCCGTTTCCCCATTCCACAGCCATACACTGACACTGAGCTTCAGCTTCATGTCTTATCAGAAAGAGATATCATTTCAGGTCTTTGGTGGGGTGCTGTAAGATTTAATGTTCAATATACCACTCAGGTATTTCTATTTCTGCAAAACTAAGTGTAAGGGCACCCTCATGTCTCTGGGGGTGGATGGTCAAACCACACTGTTGATGGGCAGGGTTACTGTGAAATAGTTACTGTGAAAGGTCATATGATAACAGTCTCATACAAAACAGCTGTGCCCAATTCTCTCAAAAATGAAAAAGCACACACACATACACACACACAGTTTGTGCATATCTACGAGAGTGGCACCAAAGGTTTGTCAGCATGCACAATTGATTATTATAGCCTCCATTCAAAAGAAATTTGATCTAGTGAATAGAGAGCTTGACTCAAAGGGCGCAGAAAGGGTTGGGGGAACCATCTGGAAACAGAGCATAAAAGGTACATGAAATGGGGCTGTTGCAGTGTTAAGGAGGGATTCCAGTTAGCCAGATGTCTGTGTCTCCTCATGCTCCAGGAAACCCCTCTGCTTGATCAGGTGAACTTAGGCTCCGCTTGCATGCAGCTTCTGAGGCTGCCATGAGCACAAGTCACAAGACTTTTCAGCTTGGGAAAAAATGGGCATGAAATTGAGGGGCGAAAAAAAGTTTCTGCCAAAAACTGAAATTGGCGCAGTGCACGGGCTCATAGCAGCATGGGAAGCTCGCAACACCAGAAATGGAAAGCAAATGTGCTTGAACCGCCTTTGCTTCAGGGCCTTTTCTGCATTACAAAATTTGATTATTTTCTTTTGCTGGATTGTGAGACTGTATCTAGTTTCCACTCCTCCCTTGCCTCCACTCCTTACTGAGAGATACTATGCAAACTATGCCTTTAGCTCTCTTTCACACAGGTCTGCAAAGCTCTGGTCTTTCCCAGAACAAGAGGTTCATCTTAGGCCTTAGCTTAGTATATACACCATTGCTCTGCTCTTTCTGTGCCCTTTCGTAGTCTTGCATTGTCTCAATGCAGAAATGCACACACATACACAACTGCACATTCATGCACACTCACAGATGCACATACAGTATATCCACAAGCAGGCATATTCATGCAAGTAAGCAGTAACACATGCATGCATACACACACAAATGTTCATATATACATCCGTACATGCATACAGACACATGCTCATATATTAAACTGTGCACAATGCAAATTAATGTGAGTGCATGCACACATACATGCATAAGGTCACGAACGCATGCACATGCATACGTCTACAAATAGTACTTTGCCACTCAGTGACAATACTAAACATTCCATACACACAGCACAGCAACTCACGCTTATATAACATGGCACTGCTATGGCTAAGCCCAGTCACAATGCAATAATGTGTATCTGCACTGTTAAAGAAAGGAATAATGTGTATCTGCACTGTTAAAGAAGGGAATAATGTGTATCTGCACTGTTAAAGAAAGGAATAATGTGTATCTGCACTGTTAAAGAAAGGAATAATGTGTATCTACACTATTAAAGAATCTACACTCAGCAAGCACTTTATTAGGTATTTATTAGACTTCTACTGCTGTAGCCTATCCACTTACTGTCACCGTCCTGTCAGCTTCGACCAGTCTGGCCCTTCTCCTCTGACCTCTCTCATTAACAACGCATTTTTGCCCGCAGAACTGCTTCTCACTGTATTTTTTGGTTTTTCGCACCATTCTCTGCAATTTCTAGAGACTGAGATCAGCAGTTGCTAAGATATTCAAACCACATTGCCTGCCACCAACAATCATTCCACAGTCAAAGTAACTTAAATCACATTTCTTCCCCATTCTGACATTTGGTCGGAACAGCTGAACCTCTTGACCAAGTCTGCATGCTTTTATGTATTTATTTCCTGCCACACGATTGGCTGATTATATATTTGCATTATATACCGAGTTGGTGTGTAGGTATACCTAATAAAGTGATCACTGATTGTATATTCCTGTTCACACATGTTAATGAATGAAGTATACATCATATACTATCATGTTGCTTAATGAACACTTCAATTGCAATATAAAAGTAACAGACATGTTAATACCCACCACTGCTCCCACCTCTGAAAACAACTCTGAGCTTGTTTACATTCCTCATTAGGCTAAAATTGAATTACCATTTCAATAATGGAATATTACAATTGCAAGAAATGTTCAAAGTAATGGAATGTTAGCACTGTGTATTCTGTGATTTTCCTTTACATTCTGATTTGGAGTGAACTGTTTCTATTGCGTGCTGCTGGGTTAATCTCAAACTGTCTAAATGCTTTTGCAATTGTAATAATTGATGTGGAAGGTTTCTGAAGAAAGTTTAGACCACTGGATGTGAAAAGGAAACACAATCCGGAAATGAGTTCCACGCTGTGTGAAATCTTAATCTTCATTAAGAATGACTGGCAGACCCAGAGGATGTTAACAGGGTTTCAGGTCATCCCCACTCTGTGGTGGGCTCCCAAAAGATCAACTGAGGATTCATGTTGCCTGACAACAAGTTTATACAGGAAAATGTATAAGTGCAAATATGTGTTTCATTTCTCTTCCCAGTTGACAACTCCTTGGGAGTTACCGTGGTATTCACAACATATTGTGATTCGCTTGAAATGATTGGCTGAAATGTGGGGCGGGGTGAATTGGGAGGAGCTGTCCGGATGATTTAAAAACTGTTAAATCCTCCCAGCATTAGCAAGGGCAGAGTGAGACTATCAATCATAGCAGTGGAATTCTGCCAAGTTTGACATCATCGGTCTCAGTTTTGCCCCTGCTGAGCTCACAAACCAAAAAAGAAAAGGCTTTGATGGCAGATCAAGATAAAAAGGTGAAACCACACGTACCACATATAAAAACAGATGAATAAGCCTGCGTTCTCTCTGCCAGTGTGTCACACCCAGTCACTTCAGGTCATCCACTGATAATCCACTCAGAAAAGTATGCAGGAGCACATTTAACACTGTATGTTTCCTGTGATTTGTTCATTCCCATTTTATTCGCTACGAGAGGCCATGTGTGCAGCAACACCCAGTTCTGTGCCGAGCGTTTGTAGCTTTGTATTCACAGCAATTCACAAACACTGAGCTTTAATGAAAGTAATCGCTGCTGTACAAAACCGATGCTGACGGTGGCAATGACAAACGGTGCTCAAGAAACTTAGTCGACTTTCAGGGTCAGGGTCTGTAATGATCTGTATAATTCTGTCCAGTAGTGCAATGCATCAGATCATGCAGATACGGGTCAGGAGCTTCAGTTAATGTTCACATCAACCATCAGAATGGGGAAAAACGGATCTCGGTGATTTTGAACGTGGCATGATTTTTGGTTTGAGGTGGGCTGTCACTGATGATCTCCTGGGATTTTCACACACATCAGTCTCTAGATCTTGCTCAGAATGGTGCAAAAAACTAAATAGATCCATTTTGCGGCTGTTCAGTAGACGGAAACGCCTTGGTAATGAGAGAGATCAATCGAACATTGTGGCAGATGGGCTTCAACAGCAGAAGACCACATTGGGTTCAGCCAAGAGTGGAAAGCTGAGGCTGCAGTGGGCACAGCCTCACCAAAACTGAACTGCAGAAGACTCCACTGAGGCATACAGATGTTAAGGTCAGAATTTGGCCTCAACTGCATGAAACCATGGACCCAACCGGCCTTGTGCCAACAGTCCAGGCTGGTGGCAGTGGTGTAATGGTGTGGGGAATGCTTTCTTGGCACATTTTAGGCCTGTTAATACCAATCAATCATTGCTTGACTGCTATTTGAGTATTGTTGCTGACCATGTGCATGTCACTCAGCAAAAGTAATCACGAACTGGTTTTATGAACATGACAAGGAGTTAAATGTTCTTCAGTGGGCTTTCCAGTCATCGGATCTGAGTCTAATAGAACAACTTTGTGGTAGAATGGGAGATTCGCAACATGAATGTGCAGCTGACAAATCTACAGAAATTGTGTGATGCAATCACGTCAACATGGAACAGAATCTCAAAGGAATGTTTTCAACATCTTGTGGAATCTTGTGGAAGACTTACCCAGTATTAGTATAATGTTCCTAATAAAGTGCTCGGTGAGTGTATATTCATATGCAAAATAATATCTTAATTTTGCATTTTGTTTGGGGAATTGGAACAGGTGATAAAAGGTCCACTACCATTATATTATATGCATGATAGTGAATGGAGGCCTGTCTCTGGCATAACAATGGCTCTTTGTTGATTATGTTTGGGGACCAGGGCTCCCTGCCTGAAGACAGAAACCCCCTGAAACAAAAATCAGTTGAAAGAGGCTGCAGTAAAGGCCTGCAAAGGCATTTCCAAAAAGATACCAAATGTTTGGATATGTCAGTGGGTTGTCAACTTGATGCAGTTTAGTGCTATGCCATCAAATATTAGACTTTAGTATTGATGTGATGAAAATGTGTTTCTTGCAACTTGTGTGAAGTAGTTTATTCATTGATTTATTGTGGCAAGACTTCTGAGCTTAATGACTGTCTCCTGGGTGGGAAAAATTTGAACGTGGAAAGTTGTCTGACAGCTCTTTGATCAAACTGGAAAGCCGTCGAAACTTGGCAGAGGCTGTCAGGGCACCTTAGTGAGGAAATTCTGGCAAGGAGCACCCACAGCTCCCCCTTTAGCTAAAATGTAATTTGAAAAATGTGATGGGGCCTTGTCAGATCCAGTTCTGCTAGAGAAAACTGAGATAAAGACACACTGTCATTAAGCCACACCTACTCGCTCCCTTCCAGGCATTTGGCACAGAAGCAAACAGATGCAGGGCTCCAAAATGGCTCCAGGCTAAAGGCCCTCCCAATATCTCTGAGTGAAGGTGGATTTAGGGGACGCTTTGTGTTCTCTGTACACTACTGGTCTGCTGAGCAGGTAGCCACAACTTTGTCCATTCACTGAGCAGGCAGAATGCCATCAGACTGTCCCGCCGGCGTTCCGTGAGAGAGTCACTCAAGAAAGAGGCAAACAAATCCTTCCGATATGCCGTTCAGGGACTGTGCAGACTCAACATGCCTTCCCTCAGCCAACTGCTCTCTCATTGCTCCCCCCTACATCCAAAGTGCCAAGATGGTGTCAGCACGTAAGCTTTTCTGTCACACCTCACATTCTGCCTTTATTTTCACAAATGGAGGTAGCTGCGTGCATGCCTGCTGCAGTCTTCTTATTACTCCTGTATCTATCTCATCTTGATGTTCATTCTTTGACCTCAAACTCAATTGTCTTCTGTGTACAGTAAAAACAAGGGAATTGACCTTACTGCCCACATCAGCCAATACTTTTGGAGGAGACTGAAATTCTGCCATGCTGATCAGTATTCATAATAATATTGTCACATCTATCTTTGGTCATCGCAAGAACCACGCCACTCTGTTTTTCAATGCAGTCTAAGCCTTAAACTGCCTTCTACACTAAATTTTCCATGCAATTAAAGCTCAATTACCATATACATATGTATTTACAGCAGTTATTGCTCCAGACTTTAATAATAATTGATACTTTTCTGCACTGTAGAATTATTATTTGCAGTGTGGCAGGCTGTATTCATGTGATCGGTAGTTGAGTTGTTCACTACAGTAACTTTCTTGGCGAGCACTTACTCACTTCTCTGCTTGCCATAGTTCTCAATGAGAAGAATGTGTGCTTCCGCTAAAAAAGGTAGTCAACTGAGTCACCAAATGGCTGGTAATGGACTGATGGAAAATTATGTAAATAAATGTCGCCTTGAGGCTAAGCAGTTATTATTTTTAAGGAGGATATTTTATAGCCTGGTCCCATTATGCAGCATTGCAAAGCCATTTGCAAAGCACAGTGGAGCAATTTTCCAGGTGACCGGAAGCTCCACAAAGAAAGATGAGTCAAAATGATAATCTGTCAGCTTTTTGAAATTGTTCGAAAAATGGGTTGAAGAAATACCTGAAGAGGCCACTGCAATATTGAGGGCAGGAATGTCAATACCCAGTTACAGATATAGCCCATTATCTTTTATGCATGATTTTGTATAGGGTGAAACCTGTGTATAAATCGTAAATGGTTGGCATTTATATAGCGCCTTTATCCAAAGCGCTGTACATTTGATGCTTCTCATTCACCCATTCATACACACACTCACACACCAACGGCGATTGGCTGCCATGCAAGGCACCGACCAGCTCATCAGGAGCATTGCAGCTCATGCAGGGCGGCCTGTAGCGTAGTGGTTAAGGTAAAGGACTGGGACACGCAAGGTTGGTGGTTCTAATCCCGGAGTAGCCACAATATGATCCGCACAGCCATTGGGCCCTTGAGCAAGGCCCTTAACCCTGCATTGCTCCGGGGGAGGATTGTCTCCTGCTTAGTCTAATCAACTGTACGTCGCTCTGGATAAGAGCGTCTGCCAAAGCCAATAATGTAATGTAATGTAAAGTAATGTAATTTGGGGGTTAGGTGTCTTGCTCAGGGACACTTCGACACTTCGACACAGGGCGGGGGATCGAACTGGCAACCCTCCGACTGCCAGGCGACTGCTCTTACTGCCTGAGCCATGTCGCCCCTATAAATTGAGTATAAGTGTATAAATTGAGTCAGGATCAACCAAACAATAGCAGCCAGGACAGTGACCCAACTGACAAATCTGCATGGTTTACACACCCCTGCTCCAATCTGCTGTGGAATGCCTATCTTTGACAGGTTGGCGTGGGGATATCGTCTGCAGTACAGCCATGCTGTCCTCCCAGGTACAAACACATTCCAGCAGAGCTGTTTGGATTGGCAGAGTTGTGCTGGATTGTGAGTCATGGTTGTGTTTTTTCCAACAGTGAAGCAGACCGTGGGCATTCCACATACAGGTTCCACCCACGCTCCATTGCGCAATGGGACCAGTATGGAAGCGTGATGGTATTGAACGCAAGATGCAATTATTTTATTTAATTATTTATATTTTTACTTTAGACACTTAAGAAATAATGCCAGTTATATTATTCCCTACCTCTGCATAAGCCATATGAAATGTGTTAATAGTAGTAATAAAAAACTGACATTAACTAATTGTAGTTAGTAAAGATTTAAGGCGGGAAATTAATGTTTAAAATCCTCCTAGATGACTAGAAACAGGAGTCATTTTACAGACATTTGTATAATTCTCAAGCGACCAAAATATCTTGCACACAC
Organism: Conger conger; assembly: GCF_963514075.1. Lineage (NCBI taxonomy): Eukaryota > Metazoa > Chordata > Actinopteri > Anguilliformes > Congridae > Conger > Conger conger. The sequence continues at coordinate 21,341,436 of NC_083769.1, forward strand.
AAATATTTGCACACTGTCAGATATGACCCCAATTTCAAATGAATGAAAAAGAAGTCCCAATCAATAAAAAATTTTTTTTTTTTAATTTTAGCATGGCGTAAATGGGCATAAATTATGTGGGCGTGGCTGATATGGGTGGGGCTGATATGGGTGGAGCTGATGGTTGTGGGCGTAACTGATGTGGGCGTAACTGATGTCGGTGTAGCTGATGTGGGCGTGGCTGATGTGGGTGGGGCTGATGTGGGTGTGGCTGGTGGATGTGGGTGTAGCTGATGTGGGTGTAGCTGATGTGGGTGTGGCTGGTGTGGGTGTGGCTGATGTGGGTGTAGCTGATGTGGGTGTGGCTGATGTGGGTGTGGCTGGTGGATGTGGGTGTAGCTGATGTGGGTGTGGCTGATGTGGGTGTGGCTGGTGGATGTGGGTGTAGCTGGTGTGGGTGTAGCTGATGTGGGCGTGACTGATGTGGGCGTGGCTGATGTGGGTGGGGCTGGTGGATGTGGGTGTAGCTGATGTGGATGTGGCTGATGGATGTGAGTGCGGCTGATGTGGGCCTAACTGGTATGGGCACGGAGTAACATGGTAGTTGTCTATAGGTAACAACAAAACAAATGTGCATAATTTGTTTTATTATTCAGCTATTCAAATGTATTTTAAAACTTATTTTTCTAAGCCTAAAATTCCCACTGTACAAGTTCACCCAAACTGTCTGGGTGTGGTCAATTAATCATGATTAACTGACCGTGCTCCCATTTTACACTGGTGTTTGTTACATTGTTGTTAGTTACCATAGCTACCTCCATTATACTCGGGAGACTGAATTTTCACAAGCTAGCTCAGTATATCAACTATCGATAGCTAAGGTAAGTACGCTGACTTGTGCTTACTTCTCCAAAACTAAAAAGCGGTCATATTTAATACTTCCATCGTGTTTCTTCAATGCCAATTTGTGCAAATTGCATTAACAAAAAACTTGAAAGTGTGACCAACCACCATGTTACCCCTTTAAGCAAAAACCAAACAAAATCTTTTCAGCTGGCATTTCTGTATCGTGGTCTCTCTTGCCCTCATTTTGGAAGAGTTCTGGTTTCACAAGCTTACTATGGAAAGCATCACTTTTAGACATGATTAGGCAATTATGAATTTACCGCAATTTCCTCTCCCTGACCAAGCTCTGTAAATACGGGTCAGTTAATGTTCATTACATTACATTAATGGCATTTGGCAGACGCTCTTATCCAGAGCGATGTACAACAAAGTGCATACCCATAACCAGGGATAAGTGCGCTGAAAGACCCTAGAGGGAAGTACAATTTCAACTCCTACCTGCACAACAAAGATAAGGACCAGGGCCTATTTGACAAAACACAAAAGTGTGAACAAACCCCTTAACTAGCCAAACACTGCTTACCTAGCCAAACTAAAAATACTGATACACAGAAAGTAAATCACAGAAAGACAACAATTAAGGTTCACAGGGAGGTAGGGAGGGACGGGGAGAGATGCTGCTTGAAGAGGTGCGTCTTCAGTTTGCGCTTGAAGATGGGGAGATTCTACAGTTCTGACCTCAACGGGGAGTTTGTTCCACCACCACGGAGCCAGAACAGACAGTAGTCGTGAGCGTGAGGTGGAAGTTCGGAGAGGGGGGGTGCCAAGCGGCCTGTGGATGCTGAACGAAGAGGTCTGGCAGGGGTGTAGGGTCTGTTGATTTTTTGTAGGTAAGCTGGGGAAGACCCCTTAACTGCTTGGAAGGCTAGCACCAATGTTTTGAATTTGATGCCAGCCATGACAGGCAGCCAGTGGAGGGAAGTAAGCAGGGGGGTGACATGTGAGTATTTGGGAAGGTTGAAGACCAGACGAGCTGCTGCATTCTGGATAAGTTGGAGGGGTCTGATGGCGGATGCTGGGAGGCCAGCCAAGAGGGAATTGCAGTAGTCCAGGTGGCACAGAACCATCGCTTGGACCAGGAGCTGGGTCGAGTAGGGGATGAGAAAGGGGCGGATTCTCCATATGTTATATAGGAAGAACCTGCATGACCGGGTCACCGCCGCAATGTTCTCGGAGAGGGACAGCCTGCTGTCCATCACCACGCCGAGATTCCTTGCACTGGGTGATGGAGTAAGTGTGGTATCCCTGAGGGAAATGGAGAGATCCAGATGGGGAGAAGTAATGGCAGGGATGAATATCATTTCAGTCTTACCTGGGTTGAGCTTTAGATGGTGGTTGTCCATCCAGCTCTGGATGTCACTCAGGCAAGCAGAGATACGGGCTGAATGCTGTGTATCAGATGGTGGGAATGAGATGAAGAGTTGGGTATCGTCCGCATAGCAGTGGTAAGATAGACCATGTGCAGTGATAACAGGGCCAAGGGAACGAGTGTAGAGAGAAAAAAGAAGCGTGCCTAGGACTGAGCCCTGGGGAACTCCTGTGGCAAGGGGCCGAGGTGTCGATACCGTACCAGCCCAGGCAACCTGGAAGGAGCGACCAGAGAGGTAGGACTCAATCCAGTCCAGGGCTGTGCCACAGATCACCGTTGCTGACAGGGAAGACAGGAGGATGGAGTGATCCACAGTGTCGAAAGAAGCAGAGAGATCTAGAAGAATGAGAACAGAGGAGAGGGAGGCTGCTCGTGCGGCATGGAGTGATTCACTGACGGAGAGGAGCGCAGTCTCTGTCGAGTGGCCAGATCTGAAGCCAGACTGATGGGGGTCTAGCAGGTTGTTGTTAGAAAAGAAAGAAGAAAGTTGACTAGAAGTGGCTCGTTCTATGGTTTTAGATAGAAAAGGAAGAAGAGATACCGGGCGGTAGTTCTGGATGATGGAGGGATCCAGAGTAGGCTTTTTTAGCAGTGGGATGACGTGGGCCCTCTTGGAGGACACTGGAAAACAGCCAGAAGACAGGGAGGAGTTAACAAGGGAGGTGACAAATGGGAGAATGTCAGGCGTGATAGTCTGGAGAAGAGAAGAGGGGATAGGGTCAAGGGCACAGGTTGTAGGGCGGTGGGAGAGCAGGAGTTGAGAAGCATCAGAGTCTGTAAGGAAAAAGTGGAAAAGGAAGGGATGGGCCTAGAGGGGGGGAAGGGCACAGAGAGGGGGGCGGTGGTTGTAAAGGATCTGTGGATGTCTGTGACCTTCTCATCGAAAAAATCAGCAAAGTCATCAGCAGCGAAGGAGGACTGAGGTGGAGGAGGCGGTGCACTGAGGAGAGAGGAGAAAATAGAGAACAGTTTCCGGGGGTTAGAAGCGGAGTTCTGAATTTGTGTTTGATAGTAATTTACTTTGGCAGCAGTGACAGCGGAAGAGAATGCCGCCAGGAGAGACTGGTAAGTTGTGAGGTCTGAAGGGTCTGGATTTTCCCCACTTCCTCTCCGCTGCGCGGAGGCTGGCCCTGGAGGTACAGGGGGTATCAGATATCCAAGGACTGGGAAGGGATGTGCGAGGTGTCTTTGAGACAGGGGGACAGAGAGAGTCAAAGGCAGAGGAGAGAGATGAAAGGAGGGTGGCAGATGTAGAGTCAGTAGGGAGTTTGGAGAAGGCTTCGAGAGGGGGGAGTGAGGCGGTGACAGTGGTGGTAAAGGAAGAGGGTGACAGGGAGTGGAGGTTACGGCGGGCTGAGGTGGGAGGAGGGGGAGGAGGATGGGGAGGAAGAAGGAGGGAGAATGAGATGAAGTGGTGAGATGAAGTGGTGATCAGATGTATGTTCACATCAACCATCAGAATGGGGGAAAATGTGATCTAAGTGACTTTGACCTTTGACCTTGGAATGATTGTTGGTTGCAGACAGGGTAGTTTGAGTATCTCCGAAACTGCTGATCTCCTGGGATTTTCACGTTCATTAGTCTCTAGAGTTTGTAAAGACTGGTGCAAAAAACAAACCAGTGAGCAGCAGTTCTGCAAACTGAAATGCCTTGTTAATGAGAAACATCAGAGGAGAATGACCAGACTGGTCAAAGCTGACAGGAAGGTGACAATAACACAAATAACCACACATTACAACAGTGGTATGCAGAAGAGCATCTCTGAACACACAACGCATCATAACTCTAAGTGGATAGGCTACAGCAGTAGAAGTCTCAACAAATAAGTCTAATAAATATGTAATAAAGTATGTTTAAAGCTGGGTTTGGCAATTTTTTTTGGTAATATGTGGTGAAATTCTCTTCACACTCCAAAAGCTAGCAATAAACCAACTGCTCTGGGAAAAAAATCTCATATCTGTAACAGTTTTTCAGGGACTTCTGTTTTTCATCGCTCCCTGTAGCTCACATCCAATGAGGGCAGCTGTCAGCCAGGAGGCGGGCTTACCTGCCAATCAAAATTGTGGCATATCCCCAAGAGGCTGACTGGCCACAGCGACGTGGAACCAGTGTGGGTGACGTGGAGGGGGAGGGTTTCTCACCACTGTATATGTTGAAAATCTTTCTTCTGCCCAGATTCTGCTCACTGCTAACTATTTCATCATTATTTTCAGTTGAAGCCAATCAAAATATGATGGTAATGGCCTATTTTGTAATAGCTATTTGAGTTAAAAAAATATATTAGTATGGAATATGCTCTTGATAAATTATTTAATATCATATTGTTCATTTGTGTAGCCTAAATAATGTACTTTAGATAAATTGTAGACATTTCTTTGTCAGACTGTAAGCACCTGGCTTAGGCCTATCTCTATCATCTCCACTGCAATGTAATTAGTGATCAAGTCATACTCCACAAAGTAAAACCCAGAACATCTTTTTTTACTTCAGACCATGTTCCAGATTTGAGAGGGTTCCGGGTGTTATTCAGTGCAGCTATCCGGCTAATCAAGTAATCCTGTTTGTGGAGCTGGCCCCAGGTCCGCTTGGTTTGGAAAAGTGATATGGACTGAAGAAAGATGTGCCAATATCATGCTGATTTCGAATAAGCGATCGGACATTTAGGACATTTAGATCTCAATTCTAAAAAAACAATTTTTTGCTAAGATTGACAGACCTTGTGTACAGCAGTACTGCTTTTTAGCCTGGAGCCAATTTAATCATGCAATAGGAATGCACGATATAGTATAATGAAAAGGTTAATTTGATGAGGATTAGCCGGCTCAACTTACTCACACTTATTATGGAATTAAAAGACACATATTGTAAGGTGGACTCCCTACAACCCAATACTTGGCGATCTCCTGCAGCATAGTATCAAAGGCACATAATGTCAAAGGCACGGCAATTTGCGTTCTCTATTCATTTAATGTTTAGTCAAAATCACATTGCCTGTGAGGCAGGAAAATTGCTGGCGCTGCTGTTTTGCAAAATCCATCCATTTTAATTTGTACTTTCCTTCAATGTATTTGAAGAGAATTTCTCACCAACAGTTAAATCCAAATGCCCTGCAGGTTCTTACAGAATTTCCATAGGTCATCTATTCATTGGTTAAATGGTTTTTGAAGTGCATTGAACTTTTTTGAGCAAGCTGTCAGGCATTCAACCTTTGGTTCAGCACCTTTGGATTGAATACATTTCTGGGTCTGCATTGATTACAGTGAATGCAAGCTTTCAATGGGCTCCATGCTCTTCACACAACTGATTATCATACACCTTAGATGATCAGTTTTTCATTTTTTGATTAATGTCTGCACAAAGCCAGTTCTGTTCAAGATGTCATATACCTCTCTCACTCATTCCCTCTCCATTGCTGAAGGGTCTAGTTTTGCATTTTGCCACTTTCGAAAATCATGTATGTGTAGGGATGCATGCACTAGTGATTTGCGGGTACAGTACTCAATATCAGTGCTCCAGTGTTCCTCAAAGCCCTTTAAGTGCATTATGTGTTATCTTTACCCTGAAAAGGAGAAGTAGAGCTGGTGTGTGCATTGTTTTGCTTGACCTGGGTACCTTTTATTCAGAGGCTCTAACCAGAAAACCAGTCTGCCTCTGGATTATCTGATGTAATGGGGACCAGATAGTGTGTGAAATACAGTAAATTAATTCCATTGAAACAGCAGACCCTGCACAAGCATACAGTAAAAAGGACAAAAACACAAAGGTATTTTGCAATGTCTTGGTCAATGTGAAAACCGGAAACTGTATATAAACGTTTCAGAATGTGAAGCCGTTTTTTATTTTAACCTTAACACCAGCAACTAATTTATACACAAAAAACCAGGCAAACTGAGAAAACATGGGCTGCTTCAAGTGAACGGCAGATCTCCAATGAACGGCAGATCTCCAGGACCAAGGTTGGCCACACCTGCTGTACAGTAACGGGTTTTTACAGTTTTTCACAAACAGTTGAATGTTCCGAACATTGCAGCCTGCGCTGCAGGACAAACTATATTCACAGATTCTCACGATCCTGTAGCTGAATTAAGAAGGTGCAAACCAAGGGCTTGGGAAAATCTAACACATTGCGCTAGGGCTGCATACTGATTTGATTGATGCAAAGAGAGGTATAAAAAAATTCAAAGCTAAGAAAATGTGTATGAACATTTGCAAGCATGGGGTGATCTTGCAGATTTTTTTCTGTTGCATAATTTAGTCCTCCAGCAAAAAAAAAGAAAAAGTTTTACCTTTTTACCTTACAAGCATTTAGAATGAATGCTCCAGTCTGGGCATTTCTTTCACCTGTTAGCATTCTGCAATGATTATTCACCTGAGGGGGCTCTGCATAGCCCTCACTGTACACTCAGTGAGCACTTTATTAGGTATTTATTACACTTATTTATTAAGTATTTATTAGATATGTTGTATGCTTGTTGTATAGACATGCTGTAGCCTGTCCACGTAGAGGTTTGATGCATTGTGTGTTCAGAGATACTCTTCTGCTTACTACTGTTAAAATTACTGTCACCTTCCTGTCAGCTTTGACCAGTCTGGTCATTCTCCTCTGACTTCTCTCATTAACAACACGTTTCTGCCTGCACAACTGCTGCTCTCTGGACGTTTTTTTGTTTTTAGCACCATTCTCTGCAAACTAGAATTTGTTGATGAGCAGTTTCTGAGATACTCAAACCACCCTGTCTGTCACCAACAATCATCCCACAGTCAAAGTCACTTAAATCACATTTCTTCCCCATTCTGACATTTCGTCTGAAAAACAGCTGAACCTCTTGACCACGTCTGCATGCTTTTATGCATTTACTTGCTGCCACATGATTGGCAGATTAAATATTTGCATTAACAAGCTGGTGTAGAGGTCTACCTAATAAAGTGATCACTGATATACAGGGCCGGCCTGTAGCGTAGTGGTTAATGACTGGGACACTCAAGGTCGGTGGTTCTAATCCTGGTGTAGCCACAATAAGATCCGTACAGCCATTGGGCCCTTGAGCAAGGCCCTTAACCCTGCATTGTCTCCTGCTTAGTCAACTGTACGTGTCTGCCAAATGTCAATAATGTAAATGTAATGTATATGAGTTCAGTCAACGATTAGGCCATTTTCACACAGCGTACTCACCAGGCTGCTCTTGTGACTGTAAACACACACCCATTTTCAGGGAAAAAAGTAATGACTGGAGAGCTTGACAGATAACTAGGACACACTCTCAGAAACTAAAATGCCTAAAAATGTACAGACACTTGTCACTGGGATGGTAACCTATAGGCATGTAAAAATATACCCCTAAAACAGAATTCATGTGTACCTTTTTCGCTTGTAAAGGGTACTTATTAGCACTCTGAATAGATCATTACTGTACATTCTGTACATTTGGGGAATTTTTTCATTAAAGAACAAGACTGTACCTCCACTGTACCTCTCTGAGACTGCAGGGATCTGTCAGTGTGCCAGTGTGCCAAACCGACAGACAGGCAGCCAGCAAGGCCGCTTTCCTGCCTGGTCCCAATCTGCCCTGGTAACAACCCACACCCCTCATCAACCAACAGACGCAGTGTTGTGTAAAGTTATGCAACATAATGTACTGTATGCTTATCTCTGCACTCTCTAGCAGCATCAAGGATCGACATATTCTGCCACGGGTGGAATTCCTGCCTGACACTATGATTTCTCATTCCCCTTAAACAGAGTGCATCGGTCAGGCCATGAAAACACTCGCACACAGGGCCAAACCCACTGCAGGTGTCAGTTCCAGGTAATGTAGACAACATATGGCTCAAGGAACTTTTCATTTTACTGTATCGACATGTTTCGGAGTCTGGTGTTTGAAGACCGAGCTCACCTGAGAGATTCCAGCGGAGATTTAGTGAAGCAGAGCACACGTTTAATCACACAATTCCTGGGTTTAATGGCATCAGATATATGAAAGCAATTTGTTTGAATGTTTGTTTGCTCAGAGAGGCATGATTAATAGGCGCCTCTGACAAAGAATCAGTGTGTGAAGAGGGTGTGGCTGAGCCTGCTTAGATGTGATATGTCTGTACACTAAAAGCAAACATCAGGGTATGAGAGATGAGAAGAACTACTGAATAGCAAAACCGGTTTCTGTAACCGCAGAGGCATGCCACCATTTAAGGCAACACCTCCACCACCGCCAACATCTGTTTTGTTGGAAAGGCACTAAATGCCAGCCCTTCCCAGGACACACACAAAAGCAAACCCTATCCCCTTTAAAATGAGAGCGTGCGTCACTGTTCTCCAATTTGTACAATGAAGCAGAAAAAAGGAGAACTACACTCACCAAGCACTTTATTAGGACTTATTTTTTAGACTTCTACTGCTGCAGCCTATCCACTTTAAGTCATGATGCCTGGTGTGTTCAGAGATGCTCTTCTGCATACCACTGCTGCAATGTGTGGTTATTTGCATTACTGTCACTTTCCTGTCAGCTTTGACCAGTCTGGCCCTTCTCCGCTGACCTCTCTCATTAACAAGGCGTTCCTGTCTGCAGAACTGCTGCTCACTGGATTTATTTTTCTTTTTTTCACCGCACCATTCTTTGCAAACTGTAGAGACTCTAGAGATGGGTGTGAGTGAAAATCCCAGTTCCACCTACAGCTATACATACCACAAAGAAAAAATATTCTCTTTTAATCAGTCAAGCCAGTCTCAAAGACATCCAGGGGACCCCCATTATAGATTTAAAGCGATATATGAAAAAAGTATTTATATTATGAAATATTATATATATTTATAGTCATTGCATACCCTCTAGACCCCGTGTAGAAATCCCATGAATTACTACTGCATGGCAACTGGTTACTGAAACGAAATCAAACACACACTGCGTTATGGAAAAAAAGAAAAAAGAAAGCTTTCAGAAATTTGAGGTTGCCCACAAGGCTCTAACAAGAAAGTACACACACACCAAGATGAAGTTTTAAAACCCTTGCTTTACACGCCCTCCCGGCAAAACAAAGTGGGGCCTGCAGATGGTGGAAGTACCACCGCAGTAGATTTTTATCATGATGCATTACAGAGAAATTAGTCCCTTGGGCATATGGTATGTGGTGTGTTTGCGGTTTGTGTGGAATTGTGGAGCGTTGAAAGCTGTCAATCATTTTCTGATCTGCTTGGTTCTGCGGTGCGGTCATTGTATTATCATTGCAGTACTGCCATTTGGCAGATGCTCTTATCCAGCGAGATTTACAATGAGAACACAAGTGTATACACACTGATTTTCCTCTGGATCAGTCTCAGGATTAATTAAGGTTGTTGAACAAGTGTGTTCCAGATACGCTTAACCTATTCTTGTTTCGCTCATAACCATTTGCTTTGTCTACATATGGTTCAGTTTCAAATGACAAAGCATCCACAATCAGTATTTAGGATTTGATCGATTTCATTTATAGGACTATTAATGAATTAACCAATAGAAAAAGTGACCTATTCTAAAAGGAATAATTTGCCAAGTACATGAGAGAAAAAGAAGCATGAGTTTTAGGAGAACCGACTACATATATTTAACATACTTAAATAAATGGGGAATATTATTTCTTTGTAGCATGGATGTCTGGCTATCCCAGATTCCTTAAATTGGTTCATGAGCACTCATTAGGCATTATGTGTCTAATGAGCAACAATTAACAGCTGTGTTTACCAGGAATGAAAATGTAGGTTTGATGAAAATCTCATGCATGGGAATGGTTGGGGACCTGAGTCGCCGAATTACACGGCTGAGTCACCTCCCCTGACAGGCGCGGTGGGCAGTGCCATTCCGGTCCGAGGGGGGGGGGGGGGGGGGGCTGAGAGAAGAGTCACGGCGAGGCAGGCTGGGACAGGTGTCAGCAGTGGGTATCCGAGAGAAGACATCATCCTCCCACCCCCACACCCCTCCACCTGCCAAGTCGCCTCGGGACTGAACTGAGCTGCCTGTCCTGGCCTGTAGGGCGCCATTGTTTTACGCTGAGGATTGCCCATGCCATGCAACGTGTCTCATTCAAGCTGACAGCTAGAAGAATTCACCCACTGCCTGAACCAGTAACAGCCCGTAAGCCACAGCAGGCTTAATTTCCCCCATCAAGCTCCTTATGTAAGAGTTCACAATGTTCCTACATGCTCGCGTAGAGCATGTACAAGTGGGGAAACACGTTTTTGATATTTCGTTGCCTCTCGTATGAACAAATACAAAATAAGGAGCAAAAATAAGTGTGCGGAAAAAAAAGTACATCACCTTTCAGCATTCTATGGATTCACTGTATGTGTTAGGACATGACACTAGTATCTGGTCCCCCGCCAAATCCCTGAAGTGTGTCTGTGTGTGTGTGTGTGTGTGTGTGTGTGGGAGAGAGTGTGTTTGTGTGTGTGTGTGTGTGTGTGTGTGTGTGGGAGAGGGTGTGTTTGTATGTGTGTGTGTGTGGGAGAGGGTGTGTTTCTGAGTGTGTGTGTGTGGGTGGGTGTGTGTGGGGAGGGTGTGTTTCTGAGTGTGTGTGTGTGGGTGGGTGTGTGTGGGGAGGGGGGATGTGGAGAATGAGTTTTTCTGGCAGGTTCCATACGTTTCACTCCACATTGTGAAATGTATGGACACGCTTTATTTGTTTATCATGAACCCGTTCCATTCGCTTTCACACTCCTCTCATTCTCTACACACATTTGGATCAGATGAGCCATAACAGATACAAACACACAAGCATTATTGAACAGTCCCACACATGGCAGAGGGAGCAGTGAACATACTGTAAGCATGATGGGTCTCGCAACCTGGAAAATGCTGTTGGCTATAATTCTTTGATCATGGTCTTTCACCCTGCAAGCCAAAAAAGACTAGCCCACCCCTCCACCACATTCTAATAAGAGTACAGACATACTGGGAAGGACAGCGATCCACACTATCAGTTATTACATACTGTAACCCAACTGTGCTAATGTGCACCACACTCCCTCCCTAGAAGCAGCTTAACCTGGATCTGATTCACACACACAGCCAACGACAATGCACGTAAACAGACATTATGCAGTAGGACTATAATAATGTTCTTTCTTCCTACAGAATGCGAGTTCATTCAGAGGAGCAGGAGAGCTATGAATCAAGCCTGTGGGCTCAAATTGTTCTTCAGCTGTCTAGCAGGCAGTGGCCTGCAGACAGTCACTCACACACAAGACTAGCCCTACAGGACTGGCATTTGCTAAACCTTCTGCAACATTGTCGAAGTGATCCATTGCATTGCGTCACAGTCACATTTGCACACTAACAGATGCTCTTATGCAGAGGGGAGTTGATGCTCTCTTTCCTCTTAAAGATGTTCTAAACAGGTTTATATTGGTGAGCATGTTGTTCAGCCTATATCTCTGACTGTTTTTTTTCTTATTTCTCAGCCCCCAAAAGGCTTCCTTGACTCTCAACTCTGGTCCTCATGTTGACAAACGCCAATAACAGACTCCAAAGGTAATCAGAAGCCTAGAATCAAAACTAGATACTGAAAGCTTCATCATACCTGCACTTTGGAGGCGATTGAATACACCTGACTAATCAGAAACTGCTGAGAATCCAACTGTCCAATTACTTTTGTTCCCCAAAAAATGCACCTTCGTAAGGTGGTACTGTCCGACTGGCTGGAGTACAGAGTCAAAAGAACAGAAATCGGACAGTACCACCTTTACAAAGGAGCCCACAGGTAGCAGAATGGAGAGGTCTGGAAGGTGTGTAGCGTCTTATGATCTTTTGAATATAGCATAGATCTGTCCCTTTAGCTGCCTGATAGGCTAATTTGATGTGAGCCAATATAGGTAGCAATTGAAGGGGAGAGCCGAGGGAGTGGCTTTGCAGTGGTTGGTCTCAATCAAACACAGTGAATACATTGAAAATGTCTGACCCCTTCATGTTCTTTCGGCTTGATGTTTAGCACTTTTTGTGCTTCAGTTCTCTTGTCCTGGGTTTCCAGTCACAGTCACAACCACTAAAAGTTGACTCTTAATTCAACGCTTATAATGCCTTATAATGTGAGAATTTAAACATGTGTTTAACTACCTTAATTTATTTGCATTAATATATTTATTTATTTGTAAGGGACCATGTACAATATTAAACATAAATGTTGCCATTTGATGTATTGTACCAGATTTAGCTTTAGCTCATTTCCATCTGCAGTCCCTTGGCAGGTTGCAGTTAATACATATCTAACCAGCACAATCCACAATATGAATAATAATACAAATAGACAGCATGTCATGACACAAAGAGGCAATAGACATTGGGGGATATAAAAGTGTAGAATGCATAAATGGCATATAAGCATAAAGTGTTATAGTGCATTAAAATAATGTATTAGCTTTGATCAAGAGGGAAAAACTACACAGACACTGTGGCTCCCTGGAACTGAGAACCACTGCATTAACTGTAGGTAAAAAAAGAGACAAACAGGGTTTGTTTCTGAAGGAGGCTTAACAGAGGATGCAAAGGTGTGATTGCGAGATGTGCTAGCTTTGTGGGTACAGTGTGGACAGTGTACAGGCTGGGTAGTATGTAGAACTGTTGTTGTGTCATGAAGGGTCCTGGAGGTAATTATATTATTTTACTCCTCCTCTATTGAGAGCACCCAAAGGTGTGTCTCTACTTTGGATTTGAACCCCCAACCTCCAGGCAAAGTTACTTTGGATATATGATTTGAATGGAGTAATTCCATGCAAAATAATAATAATGATGAAGCGATACTGGTGAGAAACAAGATCTCAGCGTAAAATGCAAAGTTATCAGTTTCCATATTAATAGTGAAGATGAGTTCTAAAGAAATATAAAAAATGCCATTAATAGGGGTTGAAGTTTTGTGCCAAAACAGAAGCTGTAGTATGTCCCGGGGGCTGACTGAGTTACACTCCGCAGCTAAGTTGGGTAGGGAGGCTCTGATTCGTCTGCCCTTTGTCTGGTCTGGGGATCCCTGAAGTTAAATTTTTTCATTGATGCTTTTCATCATAAAGAAGCTCCACCCCATTTTCTTAAAGCTCAAGCTCAATATTTGCCTCAATATTCTCCAGAGACCTGCTCTGGGTCCATAGCTCCTTCCAGAGCCCTCCTAACACTGTTAGGGTTTATACACTCCGTGAGCACTTTATTAGGTATTTATTAGACTTATTTTTTACAGTCTTCTGCTGTTGTAGCCTATCCACTTAGAGGTTTGATGCATTGTGTGTTCAGAGATGCTCTTCTGACTACCACTGTTGTAATGCATGATTATTTGCGTTACTGCCACTTTCCTGTCAGCCTTGACCAGTCTACTCTGACCTTTGTCATTAACAACGCGTTTCTGCCCGCAGAACTGCTGCTCACTGGATGTTTTTTGTTTTTCGCAAACTCTTGAGACTGTTGTGTGTGAAAATCCCAGGAGATCAGCAGTTTCTGAGATACTCAAACCACCCTGTCTGTCATTCCACGGGTAAAGTCACATTTCACATCACATTTCTTCCCAATTCTGAAATTTGGTCTGAAAAACAGTTGAACCTCTTAATGACATATGCATGCTTTTATGCATTTAGTTGCTGCCACATGTTAGGGTTGATATCCGGATTGTTAGGGTGTATATGTTTAACACTATGTTTAATAATACAATACATATTAATAATACAGAAATACATCAAATCATTATTTTACGCAAAATGAGGAGAAATGTGTAGGACCAGGATACTGTCTCTCCAGCTGGTGCTGTTAAGGAGCCTTCAATAAGAACAAACTATGGATCGTTGACACTAATACTGCCGCACATGCTGGAACACGGATGACACCTCGCCCAAGCCTACAGCACCCCCCACCCCCAACTACTGAGCCATCCGGCCCCCACGAACATAAAACAATAATTTAGGGCCGGTTCCTCCTGGCATACCTGCGTTCCCAGGCATGTCGTGTTTACCGAGCGTCAGGCTAACAAACGCTGGTTCTGCCACTTTTGTCCTGGAGCTGCAGGCAGGAGTGCATCCATGTCTTTAACAGCGGTATTCAGGGATTTACTGTGCGATCAAATTCACACTGTCATAAAAGTGCTGCTTTTGGAATGAGGAGTTTCTCTATATGCAGATATACTGTCGCTTTTGAAACTGTTAGCCTGGGTCAAATATGGTCAGGGCATTATTTGGATTGTAGCAATACAGTAATAAAATTACAAAAGTACACATTATACAGTTATGTGAATCTCAATATAAACAATATGGTAAACAGTCTGCTAGATCACAGTTAAAGTGACATTACTTTTTTTGTTATAAAGTGAACAGAAGGGTTAAGACTTTACTTGAGGGCATAAGGAAATGCCATTTCCTGCTGATGCATAAACCTACACACTCCAAGATTTTTACAGGCAGCAAGTGTTTGCCCTGGTCATTTCTTTATCGGCTCAAGGTAAAACTAGAAACCAATACAAACAGTCCTTATCTCAGCTGGTTTGTTTAAAATTAGAACTCATTTCAGCTGAATGAATGTGCACATATTTCAAATCTGACATGCTTAATGTGTCCTTGTCTTTGCGAACATAATGACAGGTTTGTCAAACGGCATGCCATTGAAAATATTGTTGCAATGTACTTTAGCCCCAAAAGAAGAATAGCAGCCATGTCAAAACATTTTGCAGCTCGATGTTTATTCTCGCAACAGCAAAGCTACCTGTCAACCGAAACCACACCTTGACTCACAGCACAGATAATGGAAAATAGTCATTCTATTAGCTCAGAGGTAACATTCTTAAAATGTGTCTGCACTTTTCTGCCCTTTTCCTTTCTACTTAGGGCAAGTAGAAACACCCAGGGACAGATAATGCCCCTCAGATAATTACTATTACTCGATTTGAGGCAGGTGCCCAGCCTGCATTAGAGAATATAATCTGAGTTTAACGCAGTCCTTCACTGCCGGGATGGGCGGATCCGAATCCACAGCAGCATAATTCCCCAAACGGTCATGTTTCATACCCTTCATAATAACTAGCAGAGACAATAGTGTTCTATGCTCTTCAAAGTTTCCAACAACATGAAGATTCTCAACCTCCCAACAATGCTGTGCCAACAATGAGAACACTGCCCCCTAATGGGGAACCACGGTAAGTTACTCAAGGAACTTAAAAACTGTTGAGCTACTTGCAAAAAAAGTATGTTCATATGTTTTATATTGGAATATGTATAATACATTATGTATTATAGCATTTATATATAAATTAATCTTTATTTCCACCAGAAGGTTCTACTGAGATAAGGATTCTCTGTTCAAAGAGAGACATGGAACATATGTGTCCTGTATATAATGCAAACAAGTTGAAAAGACAGTGCCAGTGAAATAGATGCAGTCTTTCACCGGAGGGTGGGGTGGATCCACTAAATAGGACAAACTGGCACGGAATAGATCCACGCTTCAATTAGCATGCTAGCTAGTGGCAACTATATTGTTCTGGTTCTGAAGATGGACCGCACCCTTCTGTCTGTGTCAGGATTTTAAAGAGAATACTGCCCCCTATTAGGGCACTTTTGTGAGCTACACTTGGAACTTATTACATTGTGGCTTGTGTTGTAATGGAAATAATGTATGTAATGTCATGTAATATGATGAATCAATGCTGTGTTGGTCACTAAGAACTTTTCTAGAAAGTTGCTCAGAAATATTTCCAATATACTTGCCAGATATTCAAGTTTTGCCCCACCAGACCAATACGTGAAGGAATATAACGGATTCCATTTTGAAGGAGCTTTGAAGTAGACTCTGAAGATCAGTGGCTTTCAACTTCCAGTAAACTGAAACCTTCGGATCAACGTGCCCCAGTAAGTACAATTTGTTGAAATGTAGTCTTTCAATCTTTACCTATTTAGTTCACCCCATGTGATTTTCCCTTTTCCCTTGACAATACTCCCCTCTAGTGTTGTGAGAAGGTACACTCCCCTCTAGTGTTTGCGTGCAAGAAGGTTATTCACCATTCATATTTACACCTTTTAAGTAGATATTATACTGTAAATGCTGAATCAGGGTTGGTAGTGTGTCTAGGCAGTGGGATGCCCTGGGCTGGGTTGCAAAAATGTGGGCACCCCTGGTTTCAATGTCTGTATGTGATCGAAAGCAAACCTGAACTCTACTTGTACAGAGTTAAACATGAGACCTTTCCACAGATTTTTAAGCAAGATACATTTTTATGAAATGATGAAAAAAAAAGGAAAATGACCCTGTTTGAATTTAGGGCTTCAATGACTCAGGTAAGTAAAATTACCTGACTCATTGGCTGAATCTTTTATTCTAAAGTAACTCCATGCCAAGTATTCAACTGCAGTGGCTGTTCTGTCTGGTGTTAACAACCATGAAAACTCAAAATAGTTGTCCAAGGATTTCAGAATGAAGAGGTTCACCAAGAAGGAAAATGCTACAAAAGCTCTCAATGTTTCAAGCTACCCATTTCCACTGTCAGAAACATTATTAGAAAATGGAACATAAATGGAACAGTTGAAGTCAAGGCCGGAAGGTCCGGAAGACCAAGAAAGATTTCAGATAGAACTGGTGAGAAACGCTCAGAAGAACCCACACATCACTGCAAGAGAGCTGCAAAAAAAGAGTAGCAAATATGAGTCTAGCTTTTCACAGGACAACAATACAACATACTTTAAACAAAAAGGACCTACATGGCACCGAATTGCCAGAAAGAACAACCTCAACACAAAATTAAGTGGGTGAAGTATGCCAAAGAAAACAATGAGAAGCCTGAAGCCATTTGGAACAATGTGCTTTGGACTGATTAAACTTTATGCCCACCACCAAAGAAAAAAAAGGGTGAAGCCTTTGTAGAGAAGAACACCTTGCCAACTGTGAAGAATGGAGGTGGATCCATTATGAATTGGGGTTGTGTGGCATCTGGGGGCACAGGAAATATTGTGCAAGTGGACAGAACAATGGATTCTATCAAATATCAAGAAATTCTGGTGGCTATGCAAAGGTCAGTCTAGACATTGAAGTTGAAGAGAGGTTGGGAATTCCAGCAAGACAATAATCCAAAGCATACCTCCAAACATGCTATACATGCAAGGAGGCCGAAGAATATTTCTTCTGGCAGGAAGAATGGGGAAAAATTCCAAAAGTGAGACTCTTAGCTGGCTACAGGAAGCGTTTACAAGCTGTTATCTTTGGCCCCAGGAGGAGTTACTTTTGCACAACGTCCATGAACATTCCGTGATTTCAGGTATAAACCAGTATAAACCAGCCTTAAGACAGCGCTCATAGATGGGAATAAACCGAATGATCAGGGATGTAGTCCCGACCGTTTCAGTGCTGACAGTGATCAGTGGCCCTGCAGAGCAATGCATACGTGACAGTAATATTGCCCAGGGTTTTAGAGAGAGTTCATTTGTCCAGGTTCTGCTGCTCATTGCTCACTAGCATTCCCTGCTGGCCAATCGGTAAAGCTAAAGCTACATATGAAGTGTCCTCCTGTTACTCACACAAGTTTGGCTTGTGTGCTACAGTGTTTGTGTTTCTCAACACCAGTGATAATGAAATCAGGCCCCTGAGGCTAACAGGGTTGCTGGGTTTCTTATGTACCTGAGAGATAATTGATTGGTAATTGATCAATTTCCTCTGATTAGCTCACCCAGTGTCCCAATTTTGAATCATTCTTGTCTACAGGGGGAAAATGAAAAGCAGCAGTATTACTGACCTCAATGCCTTATTTCAGTATCCCTGGTGTACACTCTCCTGCAGCATGAGCATGGGTATAAACCAGTGATCCTCACTCCTGGTCCTGGAGAGCTGCAGGCTGTGCTGACTTTTGTTGTTACTCAGCACTTAATTGATCAATTAAAGCAGTTAGTTACACGGTTAACTCACCTCACTTGGTTTCTTGGGTCTGAATCGCTCAACTTGGCTTTATTTTGAGCAATGTGCTACACAATGTGCTTCAACGCTCCTGCCATAGGAATTTAATGGCTTGATGCTGTGTCAAGCGTTTCGATGCTGATCATGTGAAAGCAGCTGATCCTCAAGAGCAAGTTTTAAAATTGCTTACATGGTGGAGAGAAGGATTTGGATCTATTAATACATATGAAGTTTCTATTGAGACACCTGGAGCACAATCAATAGAATACATCTTGAGAAACAATATAAACTTGTGGCCCTAGTCCAGGGGTTCTTGATCTGGTATTGGAGGGCCACGTGGTCTGATGGTTTTTGTTTTAACTTTGAAAACCAGTAAACATGAGTTACGTGTATAGTTAACTGCTTTCGTTGATAAAATGAGTGCTGAGTAATAACACAAACCAGCAGAACCTGTGTGCCTCTGGGACCAGTGGTGAGAACCTCTGATCAAGTCACACTCATAGCTTCCTCTGTGTTGTCCACACATGTGTCTTCATCACCTTGACTATAATTAGATTTTGGTGAATTTTTGAAAGGCATTTGTTTTTCCTCAGATTTTTTTCTATTCTATTGTTGTACTGTGTTTGTAATTGGATTATTGTTTTCCAAGAACCCTCACGGGCCGATCTAACAACTCTACTTAACAACACTCAAGATCCCAGAGTCTCCTGAGAGATAGAGACTGTTGTTGAAGACACTTTGAGGGTAAGCAAACTCAAATCGACGACACAAATGAAATTACTCATTTTGTGACAAGCGGACAATACAATACATTCAATTTTGTTTTTGGTTAAACATTCCTGCTGTCCTTGTCCAGTCACTGTTTTTATCTGTCGGTTTCTGCTTGCACTTTATCTGTGCTAAAATGTATACCCTTGAAAGCCAAATTAAATTACTTGTTGCAGTTGGCTATTACGTCTTGCAAAATTTCAGCGCTGGCAGAATCAGATGCCTCTGTTTGCAGTAATCAGGTAGGAAATTAATTTCCATTGGGAACCCACTTTTAAGTAGTCACATTTTACGCACATGTAAGAGAGAATTTGATCTCACAATCTCTAATGTCTACTTGGCAGGGTTTTGCCCTTGGTACTTCTGACAATTTATACATGGTATTTACTGGAACACTTGTTTTCACCAGGGCTCCATCACAGCTATAAATTATATATTTTCAAATTTCCTTTTTTTTGGCCTTGGCGCCTAAGAGGAACCAGGGGGTGTTGGGTGGCTTATTCGGTTAAGGAACCTCACTGTTGTGCGTGGGTGAGCCTCACGGTGCCTGTGACAGTGTCAACTATGGCCAGTAGACCAATAAGGCCACTCATAATGAGCATTGCTGAGGACCACTTTATGGGAAAGTTCTGCCACGTAGTCGGTTTAGGGGCCGGGTCTGCATTTCAACACTCGCTGGTCCGATGGGGGCCCCTGAACTATATGCAAGCCTGATTTTAGGAGGTATTTCCTCCAGTATTCGGACAAACCCTACATGTGGAGAGCTGAAGCAATCTTCAATCTGGAGTGGAGACTGTGCATAGACCCGGCTGGAAAATGGAATTGGATATCTTAAACCTGGGTGGAAATTGGATAAAAACAAAAATAAAACTAAGAGGAACCATTGTTATGAGATGTTATTAAATCCTTTTCTATCTAGGGTTTTCAGATACAGTATTCATAGGAAGGCAGCTTATCACCAGTGTATGCTTGCACACATTAAACAATGACACACCAGGGAACAGATGAGAACAGGAACTCTTTGGTGTAACAGGAAACACATTTTATTCTTTGGTAGCAAAAGACAGCACCTCAGAGGCGCAGGCTGATAAAACAATCGCTGAACACACAATGGCCTATCTTAGGGCTTTAGCTGTCAGCCAAACCGAGAGATCCAGCTCTTCCATAGGCGTTTACAAGCTGTTATCTTTGGCCCCAGGAGGAGTTACTTTTGCACAACGTTCATGAACATTCCGTGATTTCAGGTGAGCAATGGAGTATAAACCAGTATAAACCAGCCTGAAGACAGCGCTCATAGATGGGAATAAACCAAATGGTCAGGGATCTAGTCCCAACCGTTTCAGTGCTGACAGTGATCAGTGGCCCTGTAGCGCAATGCATATGTGACAGTAATATTGCCCAGGGTTTTAGAGAGAGTTCATTTGTCCAGGTTCTGCTGCTCATTGCTCACTAGCATTCCCTGCTGGCCAATCGGTAAAGCTAAAGCTACATATGAAGTGTCCTCCTGTTACTCACACAAGCTTGGCTTGTGCGCTACAGTGTTTGTGTTTCTCAACGCCAGTGATAATGAAATCAGGCCCCTGAGGCTAACAGCGTTGCTGGGTTTCTTATGTACCTGAGAGATAATTGATTGGTAATTGATCAATTTCCTCTGATTAGCTCGCCCAGTGTCCCAATTTTGAATCATTCTTGTTTACAGGGGGAAAATGAAAAGCAGCAGTATTACTGACCTCAATGCCTTATTTCAGTATCCCTGGTGTACACTCTCCTGCAGCATGAGCATGGGTATAAACAGTGATCCTCACTCCTGGTCCTGGAGAGCTGCAGGCTGTGCTGACTTTTGTTGTTACTCAGCACTTAATTGATCAATTAAAGCAGTTAGTTACACGGTTAACTCACCTCACTTGGTTTCTTGGGTCTGAATCGCTCAACTTGGCTTTATTTTGAGCAATGTGCTACACAATGTGCTTCAACGCTCCTGCCATAGGAATTTAATGGCTTGATGCTGTGTCAAGCGTTTCGATGCTGATCATGTGAAAGCAGCTGATCCCCAAGAGCAAGTTTTAAAATTGCTTACATGATGGAGAGAAGGATTTGGATCTATGAATACATATGATCTACAATATTATCTGTCGGTTTCTGCTTGTACTTTATCTGTGCTAAAAATGTATACCCTTGAAAGCCAAATTAAATTACTTGTTGCAGTTGGCTATTGCGCCTTGCGAAATTTCAGCGCTGGCAGAATCAGATGCCTCTGTTTGCAGTAATCAGGTAGGAAATTAATTTCCGTTGGGAACCCACTTTTAAGTAGTCACATTTTACGCACATGTAAGAGAGAATTTGATCTCACAATCTCTAATGTCTACTTGGCAGGGTTTTGCCCTTGGTACTTCTGACAATTTATACATGGTATTTACTGGAACACTTGTTTTCACCAGGGCTCCATCACAGCTATAAATTATGTATTTTCAAATTTCCTTTTTTTTGGTCTTGGCGCCTAAGAGGAACCAGGGGGTGTTGGGTGGCTTATTCGGTTAAGGAACCTCACTGTTGTGCGTGGGTGAGCCTCACCGTGCCTGTGACAGTGTCAACTATGGCCAGTAGACCAATAAGGCCACTCATAATGAGCATTGCTGAGGTCCACTTTATGGGAAAGTTCTGCCACGTAGTCGGTTTAGGGGCCAGGTCTGCATTTCAACACTCGCTGGTCAGATGGGGGCCCCTGAACTATATGCAAGCCTGATTGTAGGAGGTATTTCCTCCAGTATTCGGGCAAACCCTACATGTGGAGAGCTGCCCTGCATCGACCCGGCTGGAAAATGGAATTGGATATCCTAAACCTTGGTTTTAAACAAAAATAAAACTAAGAGGAACCATTGTTATGAGATGTTATTAAATCCTTTTCTATCTAGGATTTTCAGATACAGTATTCATAGGAAGGCAGCTTATCACCAGTGTATGCTTGCACACGTTAAACCATGACACACCAGGGAACAAATGAGAACAGGAACTCTTTGGTGTAACAGTAAACATATTTTATTCTTTGGTAGCAAAAGACAGCACCTCAGAGGCGCAGGCTGATAAAACAATCGCTGAACACACAATGGCCTATCTTAGGGCTTTAGCTCTCAGCCAAACCGAGAGATCCAGCTCTTCCGTAGGCCAGCATGAACAAGAGCTGCTGTGCTAGATGGATAACGGGTGATTGATTTTTAGTGCAAAACAGCACAGTTAAAGCATAAGGCACACTTGGACTGGAACATACTTTGGTCCTTCAATTTAAATAACTGAGCTGGGTGTGAATGTCCTGTTGCTTTAAGGGCTGGCTTTAAAAAGACTGTTAGAGGGCACTTGGGGTCTTATTGCATTGGGGGGAGGGGGTTATTAGAGGGAATGTGAGAGGAGGACACATGATGGCAGCCATCCAGATTAATCCTGCATGACCTCTGAGCTCTCGGACACCACCCTCCCGTTCTTGGTCTCGATCATCTTGATGACGACACTCTTCTTGTTTTGGTTGCTGGTATAGCCACTGCCACTGCTGTACCCGCCTCCACTGCTGTACCCGCCTCCGCTGCTGTACCCGGCTCCACTTCCATAACCGCCACCGTACCCGCTGCCGTAGGAGCTGTAGGACATTCCGGCACTTTCCATGGGGATGGAGCTGTAGCTCGCTAAAGGAAAAAGGGTGGGATGGGTGATTAGGGCATAGCAAAGGGGTGAGGGACCCTTACTCAACCATAACCCATAGTCTAATCCTAACTCAACTCTAACCCAGAGTCTAACCCCTACTCAACCATAACCCAGTGTCTAACCCTAACTCAACTCTAACCCAGAGTCTAACCCCTACTCAACCATAACCCAGAGTCTAACCCTAACTCAAATCTAATCGTGTCTAGCCCTAACTAAACTCTAACCCAGAGTCTAACCTTTACTCAACCATAACCCAGAGTCTAACCCTAACTCAACTCTAACCCAGAGTCTAACCCAGGGGTCAGCAACCCTGGTCCTGGAGAGCTGCAGGGTGTGCTGGCTTTCGTCTCCACCTTAAAATAAGCAACCGATTCAGACCCAAGAAACCCGGTGAGGTGAGTTAACTGTGCAATCAACGGCTTTCATTGATCAATTAATGCCAAGTAACAACGAAAGCCAGCACACCCTGCGGCTCTCCAGGACCAGGGTTGCCGACCCCTGGTCTAACCCCTACTCAACCATAACCCAGAGTCTAACCCAAACTCAAATCTAATCGTGTCTAACCCTAACTCAACTCTAACCCAGAGTCTAACCCTTACTCAACTCTAACCCAGAGTCTAACCCTAACTCAACTCTAACCCAGAGTCTAACCCTTACTCAACCATAACCTAGAGTCTAACCCTAACTCAACCATAACCCAGAATCTAACCCTAACTCAACTCTAACCCAGAGTCTAACCTTTACACAACCATAACCCTAATACGGGGTCTCGGTGCAGGAACTTACGTGTATAGCTCTGTTTCACGCTGGAGATGTTGACGGCCTTGATGCCGCTGGCCAGCCTGTGAGACAAAGAAGAAGAAGAGTTCAGATCTCAGCTCAGGGATGGAACAGCCAGAGGAGCTCATACATGGACACACACACACGCAAACACACACACACACACACACACACACACACACACAGATTCAGGAGCTCACCTGTCCTCCTCTCCTTCCAGGAGCTTCCTGTAGGTAGCAATCTCGATGTCCAGGGCCAGCTTGACGTTCATCAGGTCCTGGTACTCCCTGATCTGTCGGGCCATGTCCTGCTTGGCTCTCTGCAGGGCATCCTCCAGGTCTCTGATGCGGTTCTTGGCGTCTTTTACAGCCATCTCTCCCCGCTCCTCTGCCTCTGCGATCTGGTTCTCCAGGTTGGCACGCTGGCCGGGGAGGGAGACCAAAAGACTATATTATATGGCAGTCTAGTATAGAGGTTAGAGAACTGGTCTTGTAACCTAAAGGTTGCAGATTTGAGGCCCCGGTTGGGGCACTGCCATTTTGTTCTTGAGCAAGGTACTTAAACTGAATTGCTTGGTATACCCTAGTGTAAAGCTATGACCAGCTTGAAATGACCGGCTACCAGCTGTTTCAAAACATAGCTTCAGCTGGTCAAACATGTTGAGTATGGAGCTGGTCTAAGCTGGTCAACCAGCAACCAGCTGTTTCAAAATATAGCTTAAACACTGTGTAAAAAAGTAGTGTGAAGTTGTGTAAGCTCTGGATAAAGGCCTTTGCTAAACGTGTGTAATGCAACGTGAATGTAACTACCTGGCCCTTGATTGAGTCAATCTCAGACTGCAGCCTCTGGATCATGCGGGTCAGGTCGGCGATTTCTGTCTTGGTTGACCTCAGGTCATCCCCATGTTTGTTGGCGGACGTCTGCATCTCTTCATACTGCGGGTGAAACACACAACACGTGCCAGAAAGCAGTCATTAGAGCAGTTTAGATGGACACATGGAAGTAAGCAGTATGCTAGTATGTAAAAAATGTGTGAATCTGTGAAAATCATTTTGGATAATTCAGCATCTGCTAATTAAGAATTTAAGTAAATGTAATGCAATGATGCCATGCACACATATGGTGTCATTTTATTTGACATATATCATTTTGAGTTAAGTACATAAGCTTGCAGTTTGCACTTGACAACATCACACTGATGCAGGCAGTGAGCGGAATCTTTAGCCCCATCTGTAATGTACAATGTTTGGGGCTGACAAATGTGGAAACTGAATTCAGCTCAGGTTTTGTCCTAAAGACTGCAATTGCAGCAACAGTAACTTATTTTGAAAATGTATGGGAAGTAGACCTCTTGTAGGACACAGATATAAGAACATATAGCGTGGAGGGCGGATGCAGAGAGCTACTGCGTTAGCTACCTTGGTCTTGTACCAGCCCTCGGCCTCTGCACGGCTGCGGTTGGCGATGTCCTCATACTGGGCGCGCACTTCCGCCACGATGGCGTCCATATCAAGGTTGCGGCTGTTGTCCATCTCCACCACCACAGAGGTGTCCTTCACCTGGCTCTGAAGCTCACGCAGCTCCTGGGATGGGGGAGAGGAGGAGAGGGAGGGGGCATCAGGCACCAAAGGAAACCATCATATTTTTCTCTGGTTCCCAGATGCACTCTGCGTGTGTGTCCATGTATGATGTGTGCAGTGTGCATGAATGTGTGGTGTGTGTGTGTGTGTGTCTTTGTGTTATAGTGTGTGTATGTCTGTGTGTGCATGTGTATGTGTGGCTGTATGTGTATGTGTGTGTGTGTGTGTGTATGTCCCTGTATTTGCATGTGAGTGTATGTGTGAGTATGTGTGTCCATGTGTAGTAGTGTGTGATCTGTGTATGTATTGTGATTGGTGTTTGTTGAGAGTATATGTGTATGTGTGTGGTGTGTATGTCAATGTGTAGTAGTGTGTGTGTGTGTGGTCTGTGTGTGTAGTTTGTGGGTGTGTGGTCTCTGTCTGTATGCTGAGAGTGTATGTGTGTGTGTGGTGTGTGTGTCCATGTGTAGCACTGTATGTGGTGTGTGTCTCCATGTGTAGCAGTGTGTGGGTGTGTGGTCTCTGTCTGTATGTGTACGTGTGGTGTGTGTGTCCATGTGTAGCATTGGTCTGTGTATGTATGTGCGCCAGGTCTCCAGAGACATACCTCTTCGTAGATCTGTCTCAGGAAGTTAATCTCATCAGAGAGGCTCTCAAGTTTGGTCTCCAGCTCCACTTTAGTCATGTAGGCCTCATCCACATCCTGCAGGAACAGAGAGAGAGAGAGAGACATTCACACATCGAAATATGCACATTTTCATTCTTTTTTTGAGACCACACACACCACACACACTCACACACACACACACACACACACACACACACACAAAAAATAACAACACGTACCTTCTTGATGAGCACGAAATCATTTTCGCATTCGGTGCGCTTGTTGATCTCGTCTTCATACCTGGAGGAGAAGAGTGGAAATCTGCATTAGCAGGTGAAGCACCGAAAGACAAGAGACATTTGTTCCATATTCTCAACTAGTTTTAAAAACTGTGAGGAACCAGGATGAGAGGCTGAATTGTTTTTTTAAAGGTCACTATGGAATTTTTGGAATCAGATTTTGTAATGCTAAGTGAATCCATTTTGGCTCTTAAATCAGTTTAGCCAACATCGTGCTGCAATATTACAGCCCACCACTAGATGGAGGAAGAGCACTATTTAAGCTGTTAAAGCAGCTTCCTGGTTCTGGTTTTCACTGGAAAAGTTGGATAATGGGGCCACTTTTTTTATCTGTCTCTACCCTGGAGGCTTAGACTGTCTAGACAGAGCTTGCTATTTGTCAATGGAGTGTATTTCAGTACTGTGAATTGATATGGGCCTGTTCTTAATTGCAATTCAAAGAATGGATTTGATTTCAGTTTTTCTGCAATACAGTGTCACAGCTGATTCGCAGCTTCAGAGATGACACAGTAGATGGCAGCCTATAACCTGCTATTAACTGGTGGGAGAAACGGTTAGTTCAAATGGCACAGCTCTGATACTTTCCTGGCAATTATAGGACTTATTCAGAGCCAGAGGCCGAAGCCTCAGAAGTCTGACTCACTTGTTCTTGAAGTCCTCCACCAGCCCCTGCATGTTGTGTAGGTCGGCCTCCAGCCTCATCTTGTCGTTTCCCAGGCTGTCCAGCTGCCTGCGCAGGTTGCCGATGTAGGCCTCGAACATGGCGTCGATGTTGGAGCGGGTGGTGGTCTGGCCCTGGAGGAGGTTCCACTTAGTCTCCAGCATCTTGTTCTGCTGCTCCAGGAAGCGCACCTGCGGGGCGGAGGAGGAGAGCAGTTAGACATGTTAGACAGATGGGCCTGTGGATGGACCACCGCTCCTTCCTGGAGCTTCTACTTAAGCCTTACCCAGGGGCACCAGCCAATGCCATTTTAGGGAGTGCTTTTGAATTCCTCTCTGCTGAGCAGTAGGAATGCACACAATTTTGGATGTGAGAGGGGCTGTTTGTCCTGGGAAAGGGTGAAGTGGGGCGAGATGGGTGGCAGAGAGAAGAGGAAGGCAGAGAGAGAGAGCTGGGGGGAGAGGAAGGGAGAGAGAGAGAGCTGGCCTTTCACTCGTTTTCCTGTTTTGAAAGGGTGAGGCCTGGGAGGCGGGGCCGGCTGGCCAGAAAAGAATGATGGCCAGCAGGGCGGGGCGCAGATTACTGCTTGGGTAAATATTTAACCACTGCGAGCGTGGAGATGAGGGACAGGGAATCTCATGTCAGCTCATCTCAGCGCACAGGAAGCAGATTTATGGCTGTCTGTGCGTCTTACTCTTTGGCCTCAGGCATTAACACGGGTTGCGTGGGTGGCAACAAACAAAACTGTCATACCAGCAACAGTACAATACCTAAAGCCCGGGTATTTTCACAAGGTTGGGAAGAGAGGGTATTGGTAAACCATTAGATGACCAAAGATGTAATGAAAAAATATACAGATATTGTTTTTTTGGACTTGGAAACGGATTGTGCAACTTGCTGGTGTTAACACGACACCAGAGAACCCTTTTAAATATTAACCCACCGGCAGGGTGTCCTTCCTTCATGCCAGTGCAACAGAAAACAAGAGCACTAAAGCAAAACCAAACGAACGGCAAGAATGCACAAGGCGTTGCGAAACGCTCACACTTTTTCACAGCACTCTTCACGGTACAGCTGCAACACAGCTGAAACAGGCGCTATGTCCTTGGACAGTTTTGTATTCTGGCTTTCCGGATGTTTCTTGTGGAGAGCTGCCTGGGAGTGTGGCGAGGAACAGAGGAAGCCTGTGGACGTCATGTAAAGGGCCTGTCCCTCCAGGTGCGTGTCCTTTTTTTGGTGTGCAAAGGTGCTGGGGTGAATGGGCCCCTCCTCCCTCTGAAACTAAACTGGCCAAGGGAACAGCGGCCACACCCTGCTCCAGAGCCCAAGCCCGGCCCTCCCCCGCCTCCTGTAGGTCTCCCATCCCCCCTCCCTAAAACCGGGAAGCTACTCTCAAATTCAGTCTCAAGTTCTTGTTTTTTTTAACTCTATTTTTATTCGCCTCTCTGCTCTCACAACTCAGAGCTTGGAGCTGGACTTGTTAGTGATAGGTATTCACGGGATTGTACTTGCTGACCAGCTTAAATACGGAAATTAGCTACTGTGGTATTTGCTACATCACGCTCATAGACGTGAAAAATGACAGGCAGAGTGTTCAAAAGCTTCATTGCAATGTTCAAGTAAGGCTTTTTAAAAACTTGACAAATCCTGTTCCCTCCAACCACAAGAGAGACAGAGAAAGAGACAGAGAGAGAGAGAGAGAGAGAGAGAGAGAGAGAGAGAGAGAGAGAGAGAGAGAGAGAGAGACACACACAGACTGTGCCAGTAAAGCATTTAATTTCATTCATGTTCAAGTTGAAGTTGAACACATAGATTTCCATGCCAGTAAAGCACAATTCATTTAAAATGTTCACATTAAAACTTTACAGAGAGAGAGGGGATAATCCCATGCCAACAAAGCATATTTAAGTTCATTCAAAATGTTTATATGGAAATGTAACACAGAGAGAGTTCTGTGCCAATAAGGCCTATTAAATTTCATTCAAACTTTTCAAACAGGGAGTGAGAGAGATAGAGAGAGATAGAGAGAGAGTGAGAGAGAGAGAGAAAAAAAAACAGCAGACTGACCTTATCGATGAAGGAGGCGAAGCGGTTGTTCAGGGTCTTGATCTGTTCCTTCTCCTGGCTGCGGACGATATTGATGTTGGGGTCGATCTCCAGGTTGAGGGGGGCCAGCAGGCTCTTGTTGACAGTGACAGCAGTGATGGGGGCCACATGGCCCGTGCCCATGCCCATGCCCACGCCCGCGCCCAGACCCATGCCACCCCCGTACGCCGACCGGCTGGTGATGAAGCCACTCCCAGAGCCGAATCCCCCCATCCCGGGCCCTCCGTACGAGCTCCGGACGCTGTAGCTCTGCTTGTGGGAGGCCTGGCCGGGCCCCGAGTACGTCATACTGCTGAAGCTCCGGGGCGCCACATTGGACGACACCACGGAGTAGCTAGTGGTCTTCCTGCCTTTCATCGACATCTTTGGCTGCCTGGATTACTGGAGCGAGCTAGGAGTGGAGAGAGAAGTATGCGTGCTTGTCTGCTGTGCTGGAGAGACTGGAGCAGATAGACCAACTTCCAGGCACTGCCTCCTCTTTATATCCTGAAAGGGGAGGAGCCCCCGTCATTGGTCAGGGCTCAGAGCAGGGGGAGGGGACCGTGGGAGGGGACAAACCAGAAGCACGGCAGCACTCTGAAAGCCTCTGCTCCATTGTTACCCGGTTGTGGGCTTTCACACCCGGAAAAACGTGCTCTGTTGTCTTCTGTCACCTGGTGGGGTCCCATTTAGATTATCCCCTGAGCATGAAGCTGAGGTTTCTGAAAGAAATGCGTGGCCCTCAGGTGAATTTCTAGATCCAATGCTGCCGGAAATGCGGGTAGAACAGGACCCGTCACCTCCTGTCATAATCGCCTGCCAATTCTAAACTATCTCTCGCATAATGCAAATTACTGAGAATGGTTTGGAGCCGTACAGAGAACGGATATTACTGTTCTCATCTCAGTTTCATTCTTCAACATTCAGTCTTTACATGACTACATTGTCAATCAAACAAATATGACAACTCCCTCCTGGAG